>NC_085867.1:22260561-22345561 GCF_034702125.1 Engraulis encrasicolus | reverse complement strand
GTCCATGTGAGGACTCAAGGTGGGCCTCCCCTTGTCTCTCTCGCTGCTCTTCCTCCTACTGAGCCCTCTGCTCTGCTTCCATCTACTATTATCCCCTCATCAGCTCAGCTCTCCTCTCCTCTCCACACCTCTTCTCTCTCCTGCTGCTGCTGCTGCTGATGGTGGTTAGCCAACGGTAACAGAGACAAGCAGGGGAAGATGCAGCAGTGCCATGGGGTTGTGATAACAAAGAGGTTTGGCACTGTGAAGCTGGCATGGTGCACTCTATAATTTATGAGCTTTTGTTTTGGAGCTAGTTAGCAAGTCTGAGGTGCAGGAGAAGAGGAAGCTTCATTTTTAAAGGGGCACAATGTATGATTACGCAGTTTGCGAGGTGCCCAAAACCAGATGTTTTTCATCACAGAAAACCAGCATTTGATACAAATTTGAATACAAAGTGTAAAGCAACTTTTCATATGAAAAGTGTCTCCCACAACACTCATAGCGGACTGCTCTGTCCAAAGTTATATGTGGGGTTCTCAGCGGACAGACCGTCAAAGTGGTCGTGAGAATCATCGTTCACTAACTAATGACTCAAATAAAAATCAGCTGACTCGGGACAGTGACTAATTAAACTTTTAATCCTACATTTATGCTCATCAAATGTATGGAACGTATGTATTGTTGGTGCAAGCTGTACGCCAGGAGCAGATGGGCAGTAAGACTGGCCACTCACTGTCGGCCCACTAGCTGGAGTTGGCGGTGTTCAGGGCCGAAACACCGCAGAGAAGACTGGACACCACCTGATGACATCTACTTCTGGCGTCAGGCTACAGCTACCTGTGAAGGTGGTTGAGGAAGGCACCTCCTGTGCATGCATTATGAATGTGTACTCCCTATGTTTGTCTAGTAATTGATACAATAAAGATGTTTGTGTCACAAGTCTTATTTTCTCTCGCTGACCCATGGGCACCGGAGGAGGTGCGACAGGCAGCAATGCCCAGCAGGTATTAACAGCTACCTGTACAATGATACATAGAGCCCCTTTATAGAGAGTTTTATTTTAAAAGAGTTTTATTTTATCCTCAATCTCCAGGCAGTTCAGCCCTTGGCCAATCGAGTTCTAGACCACATCCTTGGCAGATGTTGGGACAGTCAGCTGAACCCTAAACTGGTCTTCACATACCCTCATACTAATTGTGAAGAGGGCGGCTGGAGATATCTGTACCTAGCCTAGCGTATGTCACCTGTAAGTTAATCAAGAAGCCCACTTCTTCAAACTTTTGTGCTAACCCTGTTCCATAGATATTTGACAATAAAGTACACTTGACTTGACATTTTATTGCCAGTCTCGCTCTCTTGTCTAAGACGTCTCTCTCTCTCTCTCTCTCTCTCTCTCTCTCTCTCTCTCTCTCTCTCTCTCTCTCTCTCTCTCTCTGTCTCACTCTCTGTCTCGGTCTCTCGTCTAAGACCTCTCTATCTCTCTCGCTCTCTCTCTCAAAGCAGTCTTTGGTGCATGCTTCTGCTCACTGGCCTACACAGAAAGAAGGTGAACTGAGAGAAAGGGCACATCATCGATTGCAAAAACATGGCAGTCTGGTGCTGGCAGATACCAGCTCAACAGTTTTATCATCCACTTGCTTATTGACGTTAATGTCTGCTGTCTGGCTATAGCATCTGGTTAAATTATGATCAATGACCCGATGACAGGGTATCTGTACATACAGTATTGCCTTATCAGCATGCTCAGTTCAAGAGGTTGAACACAGATAAGGTACACCCTGATGTGTTACAATATACAATACAACCTGTATTTATTTGCGCAATATCACAACTGAAGTTGTCTCAAAACGCTTTAAAATACACATACACACATATACACTTTCCCACATTCACAAACCAGCTCTGGAGTCTGCCGCACGGTACCAACTGTTCGGGGTGCATGTGAGAAGGTGCATTATACATACACAATCAGATACACACATTCACACAATTTCCCACATTCACACACAGCTCTGGAGGCTGCCGCACGGCGCCAATTGTGTTCTCTGCATGGACTCAGCACACAAACCACAGCCGTCAAATATTCAATACCCTTCAGTTAGTTTTACAACATCCAAACCAGCCAGGTAGGCAGTCAAAAATGAGCACATGCCAGTTTCTATTCCTTTCTATGCCTGCTCTTTTGTCATTTATTCAGAGTACATTTTGGCACTTGGCAAAACAGAAGCATTTAATTATGGAGGAAATCAGACAGGTTTATTAATCTCAAGCAGAAATGGGAAGTGGTGAGGAGAAGTCGGGGCCTGCAGGAGTGGGTAACCTCGGGGTGAGTCCAGACAATTGGTCCTGCTGAATTGATGATAAGGCTCTCATTACTTTGCTACGCCATACCATGGGAATACAGGAGATCTGCAGACCTGACAATCTCCCGCCACTCTGATATGCAGGATGACAGTTGTCTCCCTCTAATGTCCTTTCCACGGGAGGTTGCCATGGCAGAGGCCATTTGGCGGGAGAGTGATTAGGAATTATGGAAACGAAGCCAGAGCGTTTACAAAGCATTTAGTCAGATGGTGCTATAACGAGGCACTGATATCATGATTGTCAGGGCAGTCCAACTTTTCACTAATGTGATTTGCACATTATACTCTAGGGTTAGGTTTAGTAATAGTAGTAGTAGTAGCAGTGCAAGATTAGTATAGGCCTGCTTTACTTGTATGGAGCCAGGAAACCCAATGCCACTTGAGAGAAGGCCCTTGGACTCTTCTGCAAGAGTTCGCTCAAGTCAGATAGAACTGGATTGAGTGAGTGTGCTGCTAGAACAAATGTAGAAGTCCACACATGGCAGCTGTAATATATGATGTAATCCTGTACAACTCTGTTGAGCTGTCGACTCCAAATTACTCTCCCCTGCCGTGACACTGCCGGCTTGAAGCCTGGAGAAACGCTTGCTATCCGTTTCCAATTCACCGTGGCGTGCGGTGCATCTCAAAAACTTGATCCACTGGTCAGTGTTGTAAACTTTTCCCCTGACAGGAAATTCCCCCTTATCAATGGTAGATGACACTGAACACGACACGTCTTGTTTTTATGAGCAGAGTAAATGTTTAGAGGGAGACACTTTATAGTTACATTCTCACCAGATGGCACAAATTTGTGATGTCATTTTATGGAAGACTAGAGAGATGTTTTATAATTGTTTGGCAGAGGGATGGGTGACTGCATATCCATATATTTATAAGAGCCTTTATATGTACTGACATAAACTGTGGAATTGAAGTTTGGGAAATATAAATGCAGAGTCCCAATCACGTTTTCATACAGTGGTTTAATCATGGCAGGAAATCTAGATGAGGACTTAAGTAGCAGTGTATTTTGTCTTCACTTGTGCGCTTAATGGAGCAAGAACTGCCAATGTGTTTCTAGACTGGCATCAGTAAACATGCAAATAGAACAATTGTTTTAACACAGTCTGCTTTTCCTTTCTTTTGAATATCCAAAGTTGCCACACACTTAAAGGGACACTGTGAGATTTCTAGTGGTTTATTTCCAGAATTCATGCTGCCCATTCACTAATGTTACTTTTTTCATGAACACTTACCACCACCATCAAATCCTAAGTATTCATTATGACTGGAAAAATTTGCACTTTTCATACATGAAAAGGGGGATCTTCTCCATGGTCCGCCATTTTGAATTTCCAAAAATAGCCATTTTTAGCTGCAAAAAGGACTGTGCTTGCATCATATTAGAACATATTTGTTTATCACTTAGCAAACTTTCATGTAAAGATCAAATTTGGCAATTGGCAGCCCAGTTTCAATGAACAGCATAGTTGCAGTACCTTTTTTGACCATTTCCTGCACAGTGTCCCTTTAAGAAAAAATGTGTGAACAGCCATGAAAGTTTAACATAAACATAAACATAAAACATAAAACATAAAAAAATGATAACAATATAATTCACACTAGAATGGAAAGCTTAAAAGTTTTAGATTAGGGGCGTGACGCCCAAAAAATTTTTTTTTTTCCAATTTCTGAAAAAAAATAATGGAAAAAAATTGACAAAAATAGAAAAAAATAAAGCACTTAGTGGTCCGTGGAATTTCGCCTAATTTTTGCCATTTTTGGGGAAATGTGTCCTGCATCAACACATTGCATAGGCATGTCACACCGCAGGAAAATGATGTCACACCACAGGAAATTCACTACATTATGGCCCTTTTAATCCTTTTGTATACAAGACTGACATTCGAGCTCATGCTAACTTGGTAATGATATTGTGTTTAATCTTATCATGTGTTTTTACTTATAAAAAACCTTTTTTTCCTTCCATAAGAGCAGTCACACCACAGGACATCATAAAATGAACCATATACAGATTTTGTTTGCAGTAGCCCTTCCAACTGATCACAAGTTAAAGTTACAGAAGATTACAAATGGCTGTCAAATTAAATTTCACATAATCAGATGCAGTTGGAAGCACATGTGAGAGGCCCGACAATGATGCCATGATAGCCCTTCCATTGATGCCTGCTGTTTCCACTGGAGCTGGCAAGATCAAGAAAAACTGACAGAACCATTTAAATATAAAAATCAATTTAATTAAATCCCAAAGGCTAGCCATGCTTAACGTTTGACTAGCTTAATGGGTGGCAGCACTCACTTGATTGGCAGCCTCTCACTGTCTGTGATAGCTGGACGCAGGACAGGACAGTGTAAACTGGAGCACCATTTTTTCTAGTCAGTCAATGATTCACGAATCACTAGAAAATGTGTGGAAGGAAAACATACAAGATACCACAAATTAACCACAAAAGCTGGCAGCTGCAATGCTGATTAAGGACATGCTCCCTGAATGGATGTTGTCAGCAAACAAACAACACACATGCACACATGCACGCACATACACACATGCACGCGGGCATTCACGCAGGCACACACACACATGCACGCACCCGCACACACACATGCACGGCCCTGCACTTGCACACACACGCGCACGCACGCACAAACACACACACACACACACACACACACACACACACACACACACACACACACACACACACACACACACACACGCACGCACACGCACGCACACACACACTTTGTTTATGTGTTGCACAAGAATTTCAGAAAAAGCAGTGGTGTGAAATGTGTGTGTATGTCGAATGTAAATCAGTAAGTAAGTGAATAAGAAAATAAGTGAAAAGGCAACTCGACTCGTATTCTGGATTTCATCGAAGCAACCTCCTTTCAGCCAAGCACAAAGACACTCCGGGAACAAATGCTATTTGTCACAGAAATCTGCAGAGCACAAACAGCATCAATAAGGGCAATTAAATTTAGCTAATACTGCCAACAAACAGACCTCCCAATACGCACTCCCCCTCCGTGCAGCCCTCCTTTGTAGAAACCATCTCCAACTGCCCTTGTTATTTTCACCGGCTCATGGCATTTTTGAGCAATATAAAATAAAAAAAACCACAATAAAATCAATTTTAATATGTTCCTCTTTAGGAAACCACTTTGAGAAAACACAAGGCAGAAGCCTGCCACAGTCCACAAGAATTCAAAGTGATTTAAATCAAAAGATAGAAGTAATTTGAAACTTAATTAATGACATGCACAGGGACCCTGTGGGTTGCAATAAAACAATTCAGCAACTCTGGAAGCATACTGTATTTGAAAATGAAAATTGTTATGCATTCATAATGCATGTAAAGGTTTTGCATTTTCATATCCAAAGTATGGGTATCAGCACACTATGCTATTCAGGTTAATATGTACAGTTGATAATTGACACACTGTCATGGGTCAGTGGTAAGCGGTAAGGGCGTCAGACTTGTAGCCCAAAGGTTGCCAGAGTCACATTTCAGCACCGTTAACCAAATCCATCCTGACAGTAGGGACACATAGGAGGCGAAGCGAGCGAAGCGAAGAGAGGCGAAATCCAACCGTCATCAGGTCGTCGCGGCGAATCAGTCAAGTCAAGTCAAGTCAAGTCAAGTAGGTTTATTGTCAATTTCTTTACATGCACTGGTCATACAAAGAATTTGAAATTACATTTCTTGCTTTCCCATACAGACATAGACTAATCTAGGTAAGGACATAGACAGTATAGACATAGACAGTACTTATACATGGACTTAAGACAGTATGGACATAGACAGTGCTCATACAGACATTTAAAGTGCAAGACTGGACAACAGAAGACTTGTAGAGGACATACATTAAGAGGTATTTGTTGTGCTTTTGTGCTTTTCCTAAAAAAGTCCTTTATAGCGTTCTGACATGGTAATAGTAGCATTTTGAAGAAAAATAAATATTAAAAGGTCTGTCAAGTACACCAGCAGCAGTGTGTGTGTGTGTGTGTGTGTGTGTGTGTGTATGTGTGTGTATGTGTTTAGTGCAGGTAGAAGGTGCGTTGTGCGTCTTGTGTGTGTGTTCGTGTGTCTGTGTGTGTGTGTGTGTGTGTGTGTGTCAGTGTGTGTATGTTTGGGTTTAGTGCAGAAAGTGCAGTGTGCTTGTGTGTGTGTGTGTGTGTGTGTGTGTGTGTGTGTGTGTGTGTGTGTGTGTGTGTGTGTGTGTGTGTGTGTGTGTGTGTGCATGTTGTGAGTTAGTGCAGGTTGAAAGTTCAGTCACAAGTATAGTACTGCAGGTGGAATGTTCAGTCGCAGATATGGTGGTGGGGGATGGGGGGGGGGTTGTCAGTGGCCTTGCTGGCTAGAGGCTGACATTGGAGGGAGAGTGGGTTGAGTGTTAAATAAAATGGAATAAAATGGAATGGAACAGTTATGTTGTTGATTTGATTGGGCCGCGGCAGGCGAAATCGCTCCTGATTTGCTACTACTGGAACTACTGCAGCCAAAATCAGACACTGGATATCTGTTCAGAAGCGCCCTGCCAAAGTCCTGTGCACTTAAAAACACAAAACACATAGACTGGGGACAGCAAGAAGAGATAAGGGGAAAAGCCTCTGCCAGCTCTCTCCAAAACACGTTTTCCCCCTTTTTATGTTTTCTGCAGACTGTAGACGTTTGAGGTTTGTGTTGGGTTTTCTTTAGTTTGATGCTGTTTCATGGTTGTCTTTGTCTTTCGTCATATATACTCAGCAGGCATGTGGCGCTGCTTTGAGAAGCACGACAGGCGTGCCAAGCCAACACCAAAACCACAGTAATTGCAAGTGCCTTTTTTGTCCTTTTGGGCAGCCATCGCACAGAGGGAGGGAGGGAGGAGAGAGGAGTATGGAGGGAGGAGAAGGAGGGGAGGAATGAGGAGGTCCCTTGATGTCAATGAGGGTTGAGTTGCAGAGGCGGAGGAGAAAGAAGCAGAGAAGGAGAAGGAGGGAGGGGGAGGCCCATTGATCTCCAGGGACTGTGATGATGGGGGGAACTCCTTCAATGAAAACAGAATAAGCCTGGGCAGGGCAGCATATGGAGCTCATTTGGTGGTTTTTCGTGACTTCTGAAGGCTGTTGGTGGGGGATTGGCTCCAGCTCAAGCCTGAGCCTCACGAGGGGAGCACGGCAGCAGCAGCAGGGGCAAGCATCGTGTGCAGCCCTGTCATGCAGGACTGGCCATCTAGCATGGCGGGCATTTCCTGGTGGACCCCGCACCCTCTGGGGGCCCGTATTTTCAGAAACGTAAAAAAAGGGGCTCACAACGGTACGTGGCCCACCAGTGAGTCAGTTCTACATCACTAATTATGAGGGGCCCTTTAAATAGGAAAGTGCCTGGGCCCCATTTCTCCCCCAGTCCAGCCCTGCTGTCATGGACAGTGCTTTAGTCATATTCTCACAAACCACAGCAGGGGTAAAGCTGAAGCATCGCGTGCTCTGCTGTCACGGTTTAGTCTTATTCTCTTAACCGCAGCATTTTCTGATTCTTTACTACTGTAAGCCGCCTCCCCTGCCTGCAGGGTCTCCCTGTCTCCCTTAGTCATGTATACAGTATACTCCACAGAGGAGGAGGAGCTGTGGCTATCTATCTAGAGTGTCTGTCCTGTGTGTGTGTGTGTGTGTGTATGTATGGTTGGGTGCATCAGTGTGCACATGAAGTGTGTGTGTGTGTGTGTGTGTGTGTGTGTGTGTGTGTGTGTGTGTGTGTGTGTGTGTGTGTGTGTGCGTGCGTGCGTGCGTGCGTGTGTGTGTGTGTGTGTGTGTGTGTGTGTTCCCTCATGGATCTCCCCATTTGTGTGCCTCCATGACAGTGCATTTCAAGCAGAGCCTTAAGAGCACACTGCATGTGGAGAATAGCCAGCAGACATCACAGAGACAAATGACCACCGAGTGCTCAAACACAAGCACACCTCACGTCACAGCAGACACTACATACTGTATGCTCCAGCTTTAGCATCAACGGGGCATTTGTGTCTGAGAGACATGACAAGGATGAGAGGAGAGGAGAGGAGAAGAGAAGAGAGGAGAGGAGAGGAGAGGAGAGGAGAGGAGAGGAGAGGAGAGGAGAGGAGAGGAGAGGAGAGGAGAAGAAAGAGGAGATAGAGATGGGAGAGTGGAGGAGAGAAGAGGAGCAGAGAAGATGAGAGGAGAGAAGATAGAGAGGGGAGAGTGGAGGAGATGACAGGAGATAGAGAGGGGAGAGTGGAGGAGAGTAGATGAGAGGACATGAGAGGACAGTAGAGGACAGGAGATGCAAAGAAAAGGAAATATAAGGCCTCATTTAGATACTAGATCAGCAACGGTGTGGACACTTTCAAAGCCAGCCTGTGCAACTGTCCCAAAGGAGGCAACTCCACACTGAGGTGGCAGTGGTGGTGAATTACAATTCACCAATACACCCTCTTCTTGCATTATGAAGAACCATATCTTTCTCGAGGCATGTGTGTGCCTGTCTGACTAGCTGTAAATCTGTAGGTGTTGTATTTCCAGTGCATTCTTCCTTCCCTGTCTGTAAACTGATGTTCACTTTGCTCCAAGCCTCTCCTGCTTCCTCACAGTACAGGCTGGCTCTCTGCAGATGCTGGTCTTGAAATAGTCTTTTCCGTCCCCAATCTGAAACCCCCAGGTGCCAGAGAACGGACCAGAGGGTCACAAGACTATTTGAGGCTTGACCCATAAAACTGGGACAGGCATTGGTGGAAACGGTGTACCTTGGTGTAGCCTGCAGAGAGAGGGAGAGGGAGAGAGAGAGAGAGAGAGAGAGAGAGAGAGAGAGAGAGAGAGAGAGACAGAGAGAGAGAGAGAGAGAGAGAGAGAGAGAGAGAGAGACAGAGAGACAGAGAGACAGAGAGACAGAGGAGATCAATAGAGGTGGGATGGAGGGGGAGATTAAAGTAATAGAAGATGGGAAGACTGGAAGAGATATGCCCCGTATACATCAAGCGCTACCAACGCGACCCAGGTAGCTGGGGTGGTTGAAGAAGTTTCGTCATGAATTTATTATTTATTCACTCTGGACGCTGTACTGACATGTTTGATTCAGCTAATCACATAACGGCTCTGTCTTGACAGCCTGGGACATTCCTCGATATGAACGTTCCAATTGGTTTTCGCCGAACCGCGTCATAGCGAATTCGCTTAAGATTAGCTTGAGTTTAATCGTCAAAATTCGCCCTAGTCGCTCAAGAAGCTTCGTTCCTGGTGAATTCGCTCTGATAGCTTCATTCCCCTTCGCTCCATAGAGAAACAATGACTTCCGCCGCGCAGGTCGCTTAGTTCGCCTTCGATGTACACGGGGCAATAGGCTACATAGTAAATGCAGAAGAGTGATGGAAGACAGGTGGAATGAGGGAGGAGAGAGAGCGAGGGGTGATTGTTCCCTGGTGGTTTGCAGGGGATAGGGGTGCCATAGACATGTTAAATTAGGGATGGGGGGAAAGAGGGGATGACTCTATGCTGGGTGTCATAGAAATGTTAAATTAGGGATGGAGGAAAGAGGGGATGACTCTATGCCGGGTATTTGGAGGGGAGGATGGCCAGTATTTAACCCAATCAACATGCATCACTTCATCCTGGAGCGAATACTCTCTCTCTCTCTCTCTCTCTCTCTCTCTCTCTCTCTCTCTCTCTCTCCCTCTCTCTCTCTCTCTCCCCCCTTCTTTTTCATTATCTATTCATCACAAATAACCCCCTTTCTCTCTCTACGTATCACATGCAGACAGACAGACAGACAGACAGACAGACAGACAGACAGACAGACAGACAGACAGACACACACACACACACACACACACACACACACACACACACACACACACACACACACACACACACACACACACACACACACACACAGTGCTGCATGCGTGACACATCCCTTTTCTCTGCCTTCCATGCTTCCTTATCTCTACCTCAGTCTCTGCCCACGGACACAGAAAGAGAGAGAGAGAGAGAGAGAGAGAGAGAGAGAGAGAGAGAGACCTGTCTATTTTATCTTCAGCCACTCTTTTTCTCTGATTGATTTTCTTTTCTCCTCTCTTCTCTTCTCTTCTCTTCTCTTCTCTTCTCTTCTCTTCTCTTCTCTTCTCTTCTCTTCTCTTCTCTTCTCTTCTCTTCTCTTCTCTTCTAGGAAGGGAGAGCCAGCATCCATCTGATCACTCTACTGCCCACTTACTGCTGTCTGTCTGTCCATCACACTCTCCCCTCTGACCCCCCAGGTCCCCACTCTTTCCCTCAACACTTTTTAGCCTGAAAATAGAGCCAGGGGGACTGGACTGGAGTGACAGCCTTAGTGCAGGGGTGGGGGTATTGGAGCTAGGAGGTGGGGTGGGGGTGCTGGGAAAGAACACAAAAACACGGCATGCCAGGGAGTGACAGTGACATGCCACACTTCTGAGTTGGAGAGTGAAGTTTGTAAGTTTGTGTACAGTATGTCTGTGTGTGTGTGTGTGTGTGTGTGTGTGTGTGTGTGTGTGTGTGTGTGTGTGTGTGTGTGTGTGTGTGTGTGTGTGTGTGCGCGCGTGTGCGCATGTGCGCATGTGTGCATGCGTGCGTGTTCAAAAGAGTTGCGCTGAGAGACTTTAAATTGTTGACAGCTCTAAATTGGGTAAGAGGTTATTTTTGGAGAGCGACATAAAGGGAACAGGGGAGGAGAGGAAACAAGAGAGTAATAAGGGAAGGAGAGGCAGTCAGGAAGATAGCAAGACTGAAACACACAGATACATGAAAACCGAGTAAAATTGAGAGACAAGCACTGACAGGGAGGAAGAGAGAGGGAGACACGCAAACAGAATGCGAGAAAGAACGATCCAGAAAGATGGCAAGTGTGAAAGAGAGAAAGTGAGTGTGAGAATGAGCTCGAGGATGGTTTCAGCACTTCCACTGTAGTGTTGATGAGTCCAGATGGTGGTCTCATTAAAAGATATTACAGTAGAGTTAGATCCCTTCCCCATGCAGCTGTAGGACAGAAACAGGCTGCTGAGGCGGCCCCATCATGACCCACCCAGAGCCATACAGAGGGGAGGGTCGGGCAATCTCCATTGTGTCCTAGGGCCGACTTACGCATTAGCAAAATTAGCTGTTTAGCCTCTCAGAACTGCTTAAGCGTTGCGAATGTTAGTGCCTAGAAGTGGGCGTAGCACACAGCAAATGCGATGCAATGCAATGCAGGGAATATGACAAGACTTGCTGTTCGTAGTAATAACTTCAGCTAAACATCACAGATGGTAAAACTGTTATTATCATTACCGAGACAGTTGATAGTTTACATATTTGTGGTGATTACCCCGCAGTATAGTTCGTTAGTCCTTATTTTTGGCTTTTAATGTGATGGTTCTATGTTGAGTCTATGGAAAGATCTCGTTGAAAGGCAGGGCTGCAATTTAATTCCTGGTCCTCCAATCGCGCAACTCTCCCCTCTGTATGGCTCTGGACCCACCAAGCCCCTGAAAGAACGAGTGGGCCATCCACCACGATGAGAAAACTCCTGACTCTAGCCCTAACCATTTCACAATGACTGCCTTCAGAGGCAGTTCAACATGTTTCGCCAAAACAAAAGCATATAACACAGCAGATCCCTTATAGCACCCACTGCTACAGTTATCCTAAAAAAATGTCAGCAAAAGCATTCACTGACTGTATGAGTCAACATGTATTGACAAGGCTGGGTCTCCGCAACACAGCACTAATATAATTATTTCTCTCATCCTTCTTTTGTCCCTTACCAAAAGATATTGGCTCGGTAGGCCAAAATTAGCAGACCATGCTACCTCTTACTCACTCTACTTATGTAAACCTGCCTTGCTCTCCTCAGTCTGTACTTTCCCTTTAAAATAGCAACACAATACAAACGTAATTTTCCTAGAACAGTAGCTCTACACGTGCAATTCGCTGGCATGAAAGAAAAAAGGCAGTTTTTCAAACATAGTAATTCTACAGCTTTTCATCCTGGAGAGACGGTAGCCTGCTGGCTTTTGTCCATTACAGAACCATAAATTGTGGTCTCGGCTCAACACTGGTCTCTGGCCAGACAACATGCTCAGTCGGACTGGCTTCCAAGTTTTTTCCAAGACTTTTCTTGCCCAACAAAAGAAAAATGGATCTGACGGTGGATCTGCCAAGCCCATAGAGAGAGAGAGAGAGAGAGAGAGAGAGAGAGAGAGAGAGAGAGAGAGAGAGAGAGAGAGAGAGAGATACTATCTATGAAGACCAACATTAATGTCTGATGGGAGTTATTCAAGGACTCCATTCAAAGACTAAATTTGCTTGTGTGTGTGTGCGTGCGTGCGTGCGTGCATGTGTGTGTGTGTGTGTGTGTGTGTGGTTTAGCGAGGGCTCCTTAGTGCTGATTGGCTGATGGTTATAATTGCACTTTGGACATTCAAGGTCGCAGGTGCACACACTCCCTTCTGCTTTGGTCTGAGACCACCTCCCTCCCTGCACAGTCCCAGTCTTAAAACACACCCATTGGTTTGAGGGGCGAGACATGGGGATTGTGAAGTGCCCCTGTCCTGTTTTGGAGGCTTATCTGGGTTTTCAGGCTATCCAGAAGGAGGTGCAGCCAAATACAGTATGACTGTGGGACAGCGAGAAAGAGAGAGTGAGACAGATAGAGAGAGAGAGAGAGAGAGAGAGAGAGAGAGAGAGAGAGAGAGAGAGAGAGAGAGTGAGAGAGTGTCAAGCGCTTTTCTTCAATGTCTTTTACAATGACTAGTGGAGGGCAGGGACATGGTCATTTTAGGGAGAGCAGTACAATTTCCCTCAGGGCATTATTGTGTGACTGTCCATTTTGCATGGTCTGATGAACTTCTAGAACAAAGCACATCAGTGAGCAATGGCAGAAAGTACATTCCAAAATCAGACTACTGTAGACAAAAATATGTAAGCCACAGCCAACTTCGTCCTCCTCTTTTTTTTCTTAGCAAACTACCAGCATCCATGACTGAATTCGACACCACATTACGCTATCATTCAAATAGCCCAAAACCCACAAACATTTCTGACGAATTACATTCGTGACATCAGGGTCGGGGTGTTTCTCCTCACTCCGTGAAACTTTATCTTTGCACCCGGGGCAACTGTGGCGACTGTGGCAAGCTGACATAGTTTATGGAGCCTCCATGTTCACTTGTGGCGAGTTCAAAGCGCACCGCTGTGCGCACCTCAGAGAGCGTTCGCGGTTATGAGGGATGATATACCAGGAAAGAGATTATGGATTAGGATTATGTCTGTAGAAGGCGACTGTAGGAAACTGTAGGAGCGGAGACGATGCACATGGCATGCCAGCTCTAAGACTGGCGGCAGCGCAAGTGGCTCGTGCCAATAGGGCAAAATGGATTTAGTAGATCAGGGATGACCAATTTCATATCAGTCTACAAATGCGGCCAGTTTCTGACCGCTGGTCGACAATAACCCAAAGCATCAGGCGGAGGGAAAGAAATTCCATCAGCAAAAAAACATTCAGCAACTTCGGAGACATTCGGAACTGTACTTTTCACTCACGTTTGTTGAGCCAGCTATATACGTACATGTTCCAGAATGTCCATGTAAATTAGCAATGTTAACCGTCTTTCACTGTGGCGAGAAGACTAAACGGCACTTACCACCCCCATGTCCATCTGTTCCGCCGTTAGAGAAGGTGCCGCGCCAGCCTGGGATAAAATTAAAAAACAAAGAGTTGGGAACACAAACATCTCCGGGTAAATAATCCACAACGCGCTGTTAATTCCGCTTCAAAATTCTCATATAATCCATGTCCTTCTCTATCGGAACCTCTTGCGCTGCATTGAAGGAAAAAAGCTGCCCTTCATCCAAGTCCCTCAGTTATGCTCTCGTGCGCAGATGTGCAATCCAGTCCGGGCTCTACGATAATAAAAGCCCTATCTTGTTGCGCGCGAGCACGCGATACAACTCTTTTCCAGGCGGCGAGGGAGTAGCGGACTATGCTTTCCAACCACCAGACCTATTCTACGCATGTAGCCATTCTGCAATCCGGTGCCTTTATTCAAAGCATCCAATTAACCACTGGCTATTGCAAGTCCGTCCGACTAAACGCCTTCCAAGTATTCGTTGGTTGTGAATCGTAATGGCAAAGAGAAAAGGGCAGATCTTCTTCGCTTAGGCTACTATACTTGTGATGTGCAGTGAGCCTACTCTCTACTCCGTGCGTCGCAAACCATGACTGACGTTGGAGGAGACAGGGCGAGACGAACTTGCGCGTTCGGTTAGGTGGTTGTCAGTAGGGGCATGTGCTCCAATAGGGAGCGGATTATACCTCTGCATATGCAATTGCTGCCACTCAAAAACAAATACTGAATTAGTGAAGGTGACAGTTTTAAGCAGAATTAATTCAATTCTGGTCTACAGTTCTGTTCAGCTTTCGCAGGGTGGTTATGGTAACAAAACTCAGGCTGATAATGAACAGCACTCCACAGCACAAACGTGAACACTGCACACTACACACAACGAAATTGCATGTATGCCTCACCCGTGCAAGGGGGCAGCCCCCAATGGCGCCCCAAGGGAGCAGTGCAGCAGGACGGTACCATGCTCAAGGTACCTCAGTCATGGAGGAGGAGGACTGGGGAAAGCACTGGTTAATTACTCCCCCCACCAGCCTGGCGGGTCAGGAGTCCAACCGGCAACTTTTGGGCCACAAGTCTGGCGCCCTAACCTTACACGTGACCTAAGCCTACATGTGCTTTAATGCAGACGTTGCAATTATACAGCTATGGGCTGTCAGGGGGCCAACACAGAAAATGCTAAACCCACTGTTTTACCAATTTCTAAAGCCAAAACATGTTATAATTCGCATGTAGACTACATAGACATTCTCAGCAAACCCTAGAATAGTCCGGTGGTAGAACATTAGTAAATGTCCCTCCTAAAGCCTCATACAGTATCGGTATGCTGTGTGCCAGATTGGAGGGTGGACTGGGAGGACGTGTTTCAAGCTCCGAGTGGCGGACTGCGCAAGAAGACCTGTTAAACTAGTGTTTCTCAACGGGGGCGGTACAGCCCCCCAGGGGGCGTTGAGGAGTCCTAGGGGGGTATTGAGTGCTTAGTTGTCATCATGGGCATTAGTCCATTCAAAAAAATTAATAGTGGGAGGGGGGGCGTTGGTAGGCTAGTCAAGGGGGCGTTGGTAGGCTTATGGTGAAGTCAAGGGGGCGTTGTGAGGCTTAGAATGAGGTCCAGGGGGCATTTGCTCAAAAAAGGTTGAGAACCACTGTGTTACACTGATGCCATGACCGGATGGGCCTCCCATGCCATAATGGAGCATTGACTGGTAGATTGTGTATTTGAGCCCAGAGTGGGCTCTGTATGTCGGGCGGTTTCAGCTGAGCTACAGGAGCTTCGTGCCAGCAAGATGGACCATGAAGACATGAAGTCATGACAGGTCAAAATGGTGCTACATTTTTCCATACCCCTGTAAGCTACACGCTGGCCAGATGCACAAGGAGTCAAGGATTTCCGTGGACCAGGTAAAGTTGGGGACACAAGCTACATCTGGGGACAGAAACTTTCCATCTGGCATACTGTATTTAATGATGGCTTTTGTGTTTAACAAATCAGCACAGCTCTTCGTGGTTACACGTCTGTGTGATTGCTGGTCTTAAAAGGCAAGCAGCACAGAATGAGCAAGTGTATTCCAGGGGTGTGAACTGACACCCAATTAAATATACATAGAATGCCAGGAGCAAAGTCCTTCAACTGAAAAGACTGCATGTGCCCTGTGAAATACTGAGCTGGTTTTAGTTTCATTTTCCTCATTACAGACATCACAGAGCCATGACAAAGGCATTTCAAAAGCAAGATCACTAAAACTGCTCTGATCTGGAGCACTTACAACTGAGCAACATGGTGGAACATCAACCACAACACATTATTAGCCTGTCCACCATTGCACGCTTTATTGTTGTGGGGAAAAAAGTAGCAAAGTCGGAAATTAATTATTTGTGGTGGTTCTGATGTTCAGAGAGAGAGAGAGAGAGAGAGAGAGAGAGAGAGAGAGAGAGAGAGAGAGAGAGAGAGAGAGAGAGAGAGAGAGAGAGAGAGCGCGCTTGGTGCTCACTGGGGACAATTAGGTCCCCTGGTTGCTCAGCATGGTGGCCCAGAGTTGTTCATCTCCAGCTGGTGTGGAAGGCAATAAGGGAACTGGTAATTAAGACACTGTTATAGTGAAAGTTTAGCTTACTTTTAGCTGTGCACAATAACTTAACTGCTGAGTAAATCAGAACGTGTGGAGTAGATGCAGGCAAAATGAATTGCCCTACCATAGAACCACATACACGGCAGTAGGCTTATACTGTATACGTTGGTCTATTATACTCATTACATTACATTTAGCATACATTTCTTTATTTATAAAATCCTATTTGGCATTTGGCATAACGGCCCATGCAGCTAATCAGTGTTCCTGCTGTGTGTGTGTGTGTGTGTGTGTGTGTGCATGCGTGCGTGCGTGCGCCCGTGTGTTTGTGCGTGCGTGCGTGTGTGTGTGTGTGTGTTTGTTTGTGTGTGTCTGTGTCTGTGAATCTGTCTGTGTCTGTGTCTGCGTGGGCATGCGTGTGGCCAGCATTTGCTCCAACCAATCAGTTAATGAGTTGATTAAAATTATATATGTGTAGCTTAGATTTTACTACATGTACATTTATGTATATGACAAAAAAAACCTACTTGTGATCTGTGTAGACTTAATCACTGCCTTAAGGATAGAAATGTGGGTGGTGTATACACACAGAATTTATCATTGTTGATCATATATCGATTCTCATCATAGATAAATTATACATTACTGAAATTCCATGAATATCATTCCTCAATGGTAGTTACGGTCATGAATATGATCTCTGTTTTTGAAAATATGTAGTTTTGGGTTTGAAATTTCAATAAATTGGTGTAAACAGTGGAGAAAGAGTTTGAGATATAAAGGACCTAGACAAGCATTACTAAAATGTGAATAAAGTAGTTCAGAGACCATAGGTGGAAAATTGTTCACCCTAGTCTAAAGAGAACTATGGAGGGGGTAAAATTCAGATGTTGATGAAAACCGAGTTTGATTTTGTCCCTGTTGAGATCCCTCTTTGAACACCTTTGAGATATTTGTTCCAGCAGACACTCACTTCAACTTGCATTCGTTTTGGAACTTTCCATCGGTTGTTGCACACATACTACAGGGCAGACTATAGCACTGAGGTAGAACTGAGAGAGAGAACTGATAGGCCTACGTAGCTCTTAGCTTACAGTATTTAGCCTATCATAACACTCTCTTGCCAAAGCAACAGGACACATTAGCATGTCAAGTTCAGCTGCTTTTGTTTTGTTTGTGTTTCGCTCCATCAGAGCAAGATGAATTCCCAGACCCACCCGGAGCTGTATCCAGACCACCAGCAATGTATAATGACGATTCCCTTTGGGCAGGTTAAGATTAGGGCCTCCTAGACACAGACAGGCAGGCAGGCAAGCAGGAATGCCAACCATCCATTACATTACACTACACTACACTACACTACACTTAGCTGACGCTGTTTTTCCAAAGTGACTACCAGTTATTTTACTGGGCATTGCTCAGGGGCACTTCAGCCATGGATGGAGGTGTTGGGAGTGGAAGGGTGGGATTTGAACCGGCATCCCTCTGATCTTAAGTCCACCTCCCTAACCATGGCCATGGCTGCCCTATCATCCATCCAGTAGATATTCTCTACCCTACTCCATCACGGCTTTAGGCTTATGCTGATTTACAGCACATTACCAGAATGGACATGTCAGGAGCAGAGTTCAGTGGACAACAAACGCATCTTAATGGAGAAAATCAGAATTTCAACTTTTCAACAGAAGGTACAGTAGCTGGCAAAGACCAAGTGAGTGAAACACAGACTCAAATCTTTGTGAAAAATGTGACAAGATGCAACATGAAAAAGATAAGAAGTATAACTCAAAGCACTATGGCCTCTTGAGAGACTTGAGAGACTCTATCCCAGCACAAATACTACTCATTAGGGCAGTCAATCCCTCAGACCAAAACACATCACCTTATAATCCTCCTCCCATCAGGTAAAAGATACAAAAGATTTACAACATCCACATCCAGATTTTGGAACAGCACATACCCACTGACTATCAGACATCTTAACCTGCTATAACTCCCACTCAACCTCTAATGCACTTCAATATTCCAGGTAATCTGTAATCTAACTGCTGTCCAATGACTGCTGGGCCCCTTTCTGTTTATTGTTATGTCTACCCATATTTATATTTTCTGTATGTACCTTGCTGTTGTGTGCTTGTCAATTGTATTTGATGTTAGGGATATGCCACGAATAGTTCCTATCATCTATGTCAGCATGTCAATATACTTCTTCAACTTGATACGGTAGATTTCCAATTGGCCAGTTTATGTGTACTACTGGCATGACGTGCAATGAAGATGAAACAATCATTACCTATATGCTTCTGTTTTTCAAGATACCAAGTTTCAGCCAAGTATTTTTTTTATTATTATGTTATTTTGTGTTTAGCTCTGTATGTGGCTTTGGAAAAACAGGTCTGCCAAGTAGCAATAAATAGAAAAACTCAAAACAACACCAGACCAACTGCAAGTCTTTGATTTTTTTTTCAGGGAAACTTTCTAGTTTCTGTACACGAGAGACGTATAAAAAAAACGAGCATTACCTTCACATAAGCCAAAACTCATAAACAGCTAATGCTACTTTAGGAAATTGCACACACACACACACACACACACACACACACACACACACACACACACACACACACACACACACACACACACACACACTTTTATGAATGTGTGCGTGCCCCAGTTTCCTACACTCTTAAAAAAGATTGGTTAAAATAAACAAAAAATTAGTAGTTTTTAACCGATCTGTTCGATTAATATGTGTCCGAGAAAAATATTAGTCAAAATAACCGATTAGACTTTAGTTAAAATTTCAACCAATCTAGATCGGTTAAAAAACTAACCAATTCCAAATCGGTTGTTTTGACCAATAGATTGGTCATGTTTAACCAATCTTTATAAGTCAAAAATGTACCAATCCCCCAATGGTTGTTTTGACCAATTTGTTCGATTAATATGTGTCCGACACAGATATTGGTTAAAATTGTAACCGATTTGCTTGGTTAGATGGACACTGCAATTACTTCACTCCAAATTAACAGTTTCAAAGCTATATCAATCATAACCAATAACCAAGATTTGAGTTTGTTTTCACAAAGTTTATAACAATTTAATTTCAAAAGGCTTTAAAGCACTGATCTGAAAGGATGGGGATACAGTAACTTACAGCAATCTGTTCCTTCCCAACACTGATGATGGTAAAGTTGTGTGGACACAACAAAAAGACAGGCTGGTATTAAGGGACATTTAAAAAAAAAGAAAAATCAAAAGCAGAGGTAACATTTTATGCTTGGTGAGCCGTTTTCAACGAAAATTCAAATTACAAATGCATGCATATCCTGTGACTATTACTTACTTACAAAATGTTAAGGTTGTGCTTGACAACCGGAGAAAACCTCAGAGTCAACATGATCTTACTTTAAGTTATATTCAAAGAACAGTACATTTTTGCAAAACAAGGAGGCAAGTATCACTTAGAATGGCATACAATGCTGTTTCTCCAGTACCAGGTAAATTACCTGAATTTGCATAGGATGTAGTCTGCATGTCAGTGGAATCAGAAGTAATTAAAATACACATGGTGTGGAGTGGTGGTGTCTGCGTAGATGTTTAAAAAAAATGTCCAGTGACTACAGAGCAACTTGAAGTGAGAAATGTTCCAGTACCTTGGCCCACTTGTTGGTTGAGATGGTTATATCGTACACATATTCAAAAGAGGCAAAAACAGAGTTAAACTGTGGTGGATATGCCAAGTTACACACCCGGTAGAGCATGAAAAGCTTGTCACTGCGCAAGTCAGGCAATCAGCAACAGGAATGGTTACGTTGTCATCCATGGCAGTGATGACACTGCCGTGTCAAACTCTCGCCTCCTAGTAGTGGGGTCCTTGAAACCTTCTCAGTGTTAGTGCCGAGGGATGCAAAGTTGGTTCCAGTCTGAAAGAATTTTTAAGATTTGAGAGAGAGAGAGAAAGAGAGAGAGAGAGATACATCAATGGTGCTTAGCCCCATAATGCACGCCATACCATCTGAAACATGCTGTAATAGTCATTGAAAGGTTAATTGCCAGTACTACTCTACTATGACATAACATAGGGCCTTTAGTAATGCACTGCGACTCAGTAATTGCCATTCTGGTAACCACAAAATTTATAACGCCCTGTTTTAACAGGTTATATAGAAAGCTTTACTCTACTGAGTGAACGGTATAAATCATGCAGTATCAGGAAGCTTAATTAACACCAAGTATAGCCAAAATCAACAATGCACACAACTATATCGTGACTTGTTCTTTCTAAATAAAGGTTAAAAAAATGTCTGGCAGACGTACCAAACTTGGCATCTCCAGAAAGCGTGGAAATTTCTCAAAGAGGTCACGCATGGAGGGGGAGTCCTCAGCGATCCTGAAAAATACAACAAATTGAGAAAATGTAACCCAAATACTCCAATCAATGAAACGGTGGGCTCAGCGTCATAGGCCTAACAGCAGAAGGCACCAAGGGTGCGTTTGTAAACTGCCGCTCTGAGCACACAACAATTGGTAATGTCTGAGCAGTGGTGGACAAAGTAAAAGTAAAAGTTTTTTTTGTTTTTTTTTAAACAGTTTCTTTCCAACACAGGTAACTTATCTGAGTAAAAAGTAGACCAATGTACTTGTCTTACGATGAGTTGATTCTGCACAGGTTGGATTGAGTTTGTGGTGGGTTCTTGTTAGGTTTTTATTGTTTTTCAGTAATAACACAGTCTATCTCAATAGGTAGGTATACTGGAGCAAACGGTGTAACAGCTATGTAATATCATGTGCTACTGTTGTAATTACACCACCAAAGTACTTTTACTTTGTCCACCACTGTGTACGAGTGTGTTATTCAGACTGTTAGATAGTAGACATTTGAAACACACATTTGGTGCAGATTTATTAAAATTTGCTTACTGGTACATTTAGAAACTGTTTTTTTTTTCAGTATTTTTAGACATGGTGCTACAAAGGGGATCAATGTACTGTAACCAGGCAGCTGCCATCCTTAACCCTGTAGTGCAGCGTTATGGCTCTATGTAATGTCATAGCAATGTTGTTATGATGTATTTAAGCATTTTCAGCAAGTGAATAGGGTCGCTGGCGACCTATCCTCTCAAAATAACACACAAGATGAACAGGATGCATCTCTGATTAACAGTGTGTGGTTCAAACTGTTAAGACATTTGAAACACACATACATGTGGTGTACATTTGTGAATGGTTGCTAACCTTTAGAAATTCTGTCAATGTTCAGAAGCATTTGCAGACATGGTCCAGGGGGCTCAAGTACGACCAGAGAGCAACCATCCAGCAATAAGGATATCTTCTCAGCTGCACACAACATTAACACACAACACACAACATTAATTTGCATCTCATATTGACAGCATGAAATACATAGCATGTTTAGCACTTTGACTTTTATAAAATACATGGATTGATTTTGTGTGAATTCACTTAAACTCACCTCTTGCAACAGTGTTTATTTTCTCTGAGGTACACCACACCAGAGGAATCACTCAGTGTAATCAGACAGCTTCCATGTAGGATCCTTCAGTAATATTCTCAGTCATCTGCAAAGCAGGACAGCACAAAACATGAACATGATTATGCATTTATAGGCGGCCTAATTATTACAAGAAAATAATGAAAAATGATAACACCGTCACCACCACGACACAATATGATGATGAATAGGCCTAGAGTATGAAACATCTAAAAGATACATGTCTGTATACATGTAAAATGTTTTTTTTTTGTTTGTTTGTTTTATATCATTGATCATTTTCCCAGACGGATTGACAACAGATGGCTCAAAGAATTCAGTGTGCTAAACTGGAGGGCAAAAAGAGCAGATTATCTATCTTTCTGGATATTTTACTCATCACTTGAAATTAAATCTAAATCTAAATCTAATCTAAGATGTCACACATAGAGGAGGAGTCCTCAACGATCCTGGAAAATACCACAAATTGACAAAATGTAACCCAAATACTCCAATCAATGAAACGGTGGGCTCAGTGTCATTGGCCTAACAGCAGAAGGCACTAAGGGTGTGTTTGTAAACTGCCGCTCCGAGCACATAACATATTGGTCATGTCATGTATGAGTGTGTTATTCAGACTGTTAGATAGTAGACATTTGAATTAGGGCTGTCCCTAAAGATTATTTTCCTCCCGATTATTCTATCAACTATTTTTTTCGAATAGTCGCGATTATTTATTTATTTTTTTTGGAAGGGAAAAACTGTGATATGCCACTTAATTTTGACCTGAAAAATAACAGACAAATAAGGCAGAGTGCACCTAGGGCCTATTAGGACAATGATTTCTAAAAAAATAAAATAAAAATTAAAAAAAAGAGAAAAAAGAAAAAAAAAGGGGACATGGTATAAATGAGTCATAGACTATAATACACACAGGCCTAATAGGCCTATAATATCTATTTGTTTCAGTTCAAATCAAGTAAGCTTATTAGCCTACATTTACTGATGTATAAAGAGGCCCAAGTTATACAGTATTAGGAAAGTGGAAACAAATATGGGCCACTATAGGTTAGGGTAAAGGCTACCAGAGATTTTATGAGTAGCCTGCAAGGAAAGAACGTCGAGGCTACTCTGTCACTCTTTTGACGCACCAAAACCCAGCTGGTCCCTAATAACGCGCTATCCCCTTTCTGTCGCTAATATAGACCCAGTTAGTAATTGCAGCACGACATAATTATGACTTATTATATTATTAGAATAATATTACTATTTATTTAGACCTGCAGTCGGCACAAACAATATTGAATAGTGCGAGGTGAACTTCGATCGTGCACCGTCCGTGGAGGAGAAGGGAATCAGGCATGCATTCCTCTCACTCCTCCACATCTCACGCTGTTGGCCGGAATATGCACACTTCTGTTGTCTTCATTTACTTTTTAACTTTGTATACAAGCTCTTCTACAAACACCCCGACCACTGTCACCCTAAAGTTGTTTAATTTTGCGTCTATAACAGGCACATTACGAATCATTGCTTTATCTCCCTGTCGTTGCTATGCACGCCGCCAGCATAGCGACAGTATAAAGCAGTGTGAAATATACCGCGCGTCTCGATCTGAAAAACTTTCACTTCCTCAATAAATATAGTCTCCTACAGAAACACAACCAGGTCTTGTGCCTTGTCTTTAAAATATCTCCACACTTTAGATGTCTTTGTCCGTTTATTGTGCTGATCTTCATCTTCGTCTGACACTGAAACCCTCAGACTTTCAGCCTCTGCCATTTTCTTCGCTTCTATAGCACGTCTACCTCGCGGCTCGCGCAAGTCACTTTTTTTTTTTTCTTTTTTTTTTTTTTCCCCAAATCACGTAAACGACGGTATGTTGAACACGCCGACTTATTTACGCAATCGACGTAATCGATTACGTCGAATAGTCGGGACAGCCCTAATTTGAAACACACATTTGGTGCAGAGTTATAAAAAAATGCTTACATTTGCAAACTGATTTTTCTCAGCATTTTTAGACATGGTGCTACAAAGGGGATCAATGTACTGTAACCAGGCAGCTGCCATTATTCCTTAACTATCCTCTCAAAATAACACACGGCATGAACAGGACGCATCTCTGATTAACAGTGTGTGCTTCAAACTGTTGAGACATTTGAAACACACATACATGTGGTGTAAATTTGTGAATGGTTGCTAACCTTTAGAAATTCTGTCAATGTTCAGAAGCATTTGCAGATATGGTCCACTACGACCAGAGCTACCATCCAGCAATAAGGATATCTTGGCCATCTTCTCAGCTGCAATAATAACACACAACATTAGTATGCATCTCATATTGACAGCATGAAATACAGAGCAAGTTAGAACTTTGACTTTTTAAAAACACATGGATAGGTTTTGTGTGACTTTATAAACTTAAACTCACCTCTTGCAACAGTGTTTATTTCTCTGAGGTACACCACACCAGAGGAATCACTCCGTGTAATCAGCCAGCTTCATGTAGGATCCTTCAGCAATATTCTGTCATCTGCAAAGCAAGACAGCACAAAACATGAACATGATTATGTATCAATATGCCTAATTATTACACAAAAATAAAGTTTGAAAAATGATAACACCACCATGACAAAATAGGCTGAATAGACCTACAATATGAAACATCTATAAGATGCATTCCTTAAATTGTTTTCATTGATCATTTTCCCACACGGATTGACACCAGATGGCTCAAAGAATTCAGTGTGCTAAGCTAGAGGGCAAAAAGAACAGATTATATATCTTTCTGGATATTTTACTCATCACTTGAAATGAAATCTGATGCATAGCCCACTTGTTAAGACCTCTAAAATCACTAGGCCTACTAGTAGATCCAAAAAGGATGGGCAAAGAAATCTAAATATTTATTGCAGTAACCATACAAATTAAGCATCTTTGATCAAGCCAAAAATTAAGCACCCTACACATCTGGGTGTTTCTGGGCTCATTATTTCAGGAGAAATCTGTCAAATAGGTAATGCCTATTTATTGAAAAGAACACGATCTGATGGCTGACAGTGGTTTCTCCCTGAACAGAGAGAACTGCCCACAGAGTTGGCAGTAACAGAATGGGACAAAACAGCACACTGTGCACAATAACAAGTTCAGAATCAGTTTACTTACTCACTTCCTTTACACAACGAACAGGGAAAGGCACATGTCTTAAAACATACTTCAGAGCAAGTGTATAGTCAAAATGAGTTCGTTTCTAACAATAAAAATCAGGCATAAGATGTGGCTACTTCAAGCCTCTGAGTCAGCTAAAAGATAAGCTGATGTTGCTAACGAACTTCTAGCTAGCTCTTCTCTCTGGTATTTGTGTTTTACTTTAACTCAAGTACATTAACTGGATATCTTCAGAGCATAATTGTACTCAAATGGAGTTCGTTTCTAACAAAAAAAAGACTTTAGCTAGCTAATGTTGCTAGCGGACAAGAGATTCATTATTCAGTTTGGCTAGCTCTAATGTTGCTAGCGGACATTTAGCTAGCTCTTAACTTTGGCGCCAACAGGCTTACAACACTAACTTGGCATGTTGTAACTTCAGAACAACATTATATTCAAAATGTGTTCGTTTCTAACAAGAAACCAACATTCAGTTATGAATACATCGGGCTATTTCAAACATCTCTCAACAAAGGCAACATGATTTAACCGTTAGACTATAGCTAATTGTTGCTAGCGAACCACCTCATCATGCAGCGCTAGCTCTTTCAGGTGAAGAGGCCGGCGCAAACAATCTCTGGCCGGCGGGGAAGCACTCCCTTCGGCCCTCCTCCAGAAACCACTGATAGCTATGTTGCTAGCGGACATTTAGCTAGGTCTTAACTCTAACATGGGTGTTTTGGCACCACTGGACAAGTTTTATAGCTCTTTCGGAGCAAATCTATATTATACATTTCTTAGAGTTTGTTTCTAACAAAACACAAACTTTACAACAAAGTTGTGAAAACAACCTAGGGGCTAAGTTAGCATAGCGTATTACCGGTAGTTATTATAGTGGCCTGTTAGCGGAGGTATGGTCTGAAGACAAATTCATTGCAAATTACCATCCTGAACAAGAAACTGTTTCGTTATTCACTGTATATTTGGCATTGTCTTGAAATTATTAACGAAACATTGAAAATAAACGAACTTACCTCACAAAGTGTTTGAATTTCATCAATATCTCAAACGGCTTTCCTGCAGCACCAAGATGGCGGCTTTGTCAGAAAATTGAGAAGCAGAGTTACGTACTTGACGTTGAGCGTCAGACCTGCGTCAGTTACCAATCTCTTGGTTAACATTTGCTTAACCAATGATATTAGTCATTTTTCAACCAATCTGTTATTAAAGTTAACCAATATCTTTGTTAAATCAACCAATTTGTTCTTAACCAATGATATTAGTTGTTAGATGACCAATTTGTTTGTTTAATAGTTACCAATGTCACAGTTAATTTGACCAATATTGCCTCAACCAACAAGATTAGTCGTTTTTTTAACCAATCTCTTAGAATGAACCACCACCACCACAGTAGAGGTTGGCAGGAGCCATTTAACACCACAGACCTGTATTAACCTAGACTGGCAATGCCCCTCGAAATTTTCGGATTTCTCAGAGCCTCAGAATCGTAGCCCGCCATCTTAGTGGAGACTCCCGTAATTACGTAATGACGTCATGCACCGATGGGTTTTTAAAAAAATGTTTTTTTGCAACACTGGTTCACTAGATAAGTTGGACCAGGCCATGTGTAACATCTTTAGAACAATAGCTCTAGTATAAATTAATGTTCTAGAAAAGTCTCGCTCTCAAGTGGCTCCTTATACTGTGCCATGTTGTTGCTAGGTTACCTTCAGCGTCCTTGGGGGGGGGGGGGGGTGGTATTAATAATAGCACAGTTACCGGTAGCTTCACTGAAAACGTACGGCTTATTTAAGAAATATACATACCAATATACACAGTTGTCATTACATCTGAGTTAAGTACATAAAATAAGCTTTACACACGTAAGCATTGCCGATTCAGTGTCACAAATATCCACAAACCTGCATAAGCGGCAATGAAAACAGTCGGCTTCGGGGTTGCCAGATAACACTGATTATGTTCGTCCATTTTTACCCACAGACAGCCTTCCTCAACGGCCCCGATTGGGCGGGAAACCGCCCTATCTGGCAAGACCGCTCAGTTTCAGGCTCTCTAATAAAACGTTTGGAGGTAGTGAGGGTTATTTCATTATTGGAGTGAGAATTTAGACGTTACGACTTGTCAAAATCTTACAAAAAATGATTGAAACCCACTTTGATAACGTTGTAATCACCGTTTGAAATCGTATGCATTCCTATGGCACACAGCTGCGATAGTCTCCACTAGGCGGGGCTACGTCTGTGGGAGGAGCCCACAGGGCGCGAAAAAGGCAAAGATGGCTGCGCCCAGTCAATCCGAAAAGCTGCCACTGGCTAGAACCGCCCATTGCCAGTCTAGGTTAATACAGGTCTGTGTTTAACACCCTCTCATATATCCGCCATCTTGTTTTAAAAGGGTCACTCAGCCAAAGAAAATGGAATCTTGTACAAGAACGACCACTGGCTGGTGTGGCCAGGAGTGGCACTGCAGCTATATCATCCAGCCAAGTAAATAATGAATGGGTGCCAATGGGGCTGTACGCTTCTCATAGAACTATCTGCCCGTGTGATTTTTTCCCTGGAAACAATGAAGTCGCGTTCGATAGATATGAGTAAGTGAAAGCATTTGCCGGCACGTTTGCATCTTGTTAAGTGTTAGATTCGTGAAAATGACCCTTATTTCAACTATAGCAATGACATAACACGTGACAATCCACTTTACGGCACTACGCCATTTGTTTTGTAGTTTTAAGTCTGACTTCAGATGTCGATGTGTTTAAAGTTATGTTAGGATTGTTGCGGACACCTGTTATTTATTGCATTTAAGGTGGTGGAAAAGCGGCATGTGTACATGGGGTAAAGGAAATGACTGCGCTCATCCTTAAGAATTTGGGCACCTTCAATTAACATGTTGGACGGCGGTGGGGGGTTTTGAGGTGTGTGACCGTAGATGTCTCTGCTAGGATCAGTCAGAGTACGTCTCTCGT
Organism: Engraulis encrasicolus; assembly: GCF_034702125.1. Taxonomy (NCBI): domain Eukaryota; kingdom Metazoa; phylum Chordata; class Actinopteri; order Clupeiformes; family Engraulidae; genus Engraulis; species Engraulis encrasicolus. The sequence goes on along the minus strand of NC_085867.1, from coordinate 22,317,397 downwards.
CAGCTCTGGTCGTGAATAGTCGCAGAGATTCCTCAGCCAGCAGGTATTAGCCGAATGCTAGCGTGTTGCAGGACAAAACTAACACGTCTTTGGGAGAACAAAGCCATGTCAGGAACCTTTAACTTCACTTCTAATACAACTTCCATGATAAGGTACAGAATGTGCACACACCTTTACAAACCAGAGAACAGAACCGTCACAAATCCCTGCTGAGCCATTTAGCCCAATAGGCTCCCATTCATCTTTTACTTGGCTGCGTTCGCCAACGGGGCTATATGGGAGCCAATGAGAGACGCCTATCTCATAGCTTAGAGAATTTCTGACTCAGCCTAGCTACTTCATCTCAAGCCTTGTGCAAGGGGGATATTGCTGCCTGGTGTAACCGGTTGGACTTTCACTCTGCGTTGTGTTTTGTTGCAAGAAAGGATGACTCCGAGACAGGTGATTCATTCGATGTTTTTAGTGATTCTCTGTAATTTCACAGACAGTACAATCATCACCATGGGGCTTGGGGCTGCACACTCACTCCTCTTCCCACAGCATACAGAGACAGGGCATAATAAACATTTAACAGTGTCCCTAAACATGGTGAAACATATTAATAAAACCAAATAGTTCACTAAGTTAATAGAAGTGCTACAAAAATCCTAGGCTGCTTCTCATTATAAACTTCACTGTGCCCTGGCTAGCTAACTTAGCAAAACTCCGCTAGCATAACAAGTGCGTTAGCTAAGTTGCCAGGGTCACATTTCCATTTCTAAACATATTATACACAGAGACAACGAAAATAAACACACACCTGTAATTTCACAGACAGTACAATCATCACCATGGGGCTTGGGGCTGCACACTCACTCCTGAGGAGACCATAAAAAGAAATGCTAAATACTCGTGACTACTAGCGTTAGCAACGCTAAGCTAAAGGATTGTCACGATGCCACTGGCTTATGTTACACCGGGTGGCGCTAACACATCAAAGTACATGGAAACCAGGCATCATATTCGTGTAATACATTAGAAAAGGGGTAATACACGGAATAGTGTTTAGGATTACTGTGATACAACTGATGGATGACAGAATAGAAAGAAGATTTAAGTAAGATAAGGGAAAGAGAAAAGTGGAGAAACATACCTCTTCCCACAGCATACAGAGACAGGGAAGAGGATATGGAAAGCATAGAAATATGAATCAGAAAAACGGAAACATTAGAGGGGGATAGAAGGAGGGGGGCAGGAAGCTCCATAGACACCCATGACAGTGAAGAAGTCTACTGTAGGACTAGTGTAACGAAGGTGTGTCAAAATAAAAACCCATCTTTGTGTAATTATACTACAAAGAAAGAAAGGTGCTAAAAGCACACTGTTACATTCACCCCCCTAGAATTTCACAAAGATATAAAAACATCCCGAACATAAAAACACTCAAGCTCCGCTTACAGCCATTACAAGTACCAGCGTGACAGCTACCTAAAGAGGTCAGGCGTGATCCAGGGGTGATCAAGTCCCAGAACGCACCGGGTAGATGAGATGCCATATACACCTCAACGGTAAGGCTCAGACCAGAGACTACACAAATCAGAAATAACTACATGTTATTCACACTTAGAACATGGACAACATGCGCAATAAAGCCACGAACAACAGCAGAAGCTGTCAAATAACTAAGTGAAAATATAATGCACGCACTACACGTGAATGACCTGACCGAAGGACTCATCCCCACCTAAAATGGTTTGCAACTGAGCCATAGACTCTATAAGTCTACACACAGGCTTAATAACCCTACCAAACCTGGACGAGGGGAGGGGGGCTAAGTGGCCATTTGAGGGAGTGTCAGTATCGTGAGGTGGGACGTGAGGTGGGTCGTGAGGGGTAGAGGGCATGATATGTTCTGCAACATCACCAGGGCCAGCCACACCACTAGCAGAGGTATCTGAGCTGCCACCAGGAAGCGGGGACCCGGGACCAGCTGCTTCATCTTCCTCGAAGTCATCCAGCGCGGCAAACTGTTCAGCGACCCAAGAGGAAGTGCGGTCCGCGACAGAGTCATCTTGGTGTGACGGGGCAGCGACAGACGGGGCCAGAGCATGCTCAGAGGAGAGATCTGACAGGCGAGCTTCGGACAGGGAGACGCTTGAACTGACACATTCAGCTGCTGCACTTGAAGCGACATCTGTATCAACTGCGAGTGGCAGGAAGTTCACTGAAAGCAGGAGGTTCCGGTGGAGCACCCTCTGTTTACCATCACTGCCCTCGACTTTGTAGATATGGAGGCTGGGCTTTGCGGCTACCACAGTGTACACATCTGGCTCCCATTTGTCAGCAAGTTTGCGCTTTCCCCTGCATCCTTTGTTGGCAATAAGGACTCGGTCGCCAATGGACAGCGCCACTCCTTTGGCCCTCTTGTTGTACTGCTCAGCTTGGTGTCTCTGCTCAGACCTGGAGTTCTTCTGAGCGACTTGCATGGCTGACTGGAGGTCACTGGCCAGGGACTTGACATAAGAGTTGTAGTCAGCAATCCTCTCATCGCATATCACGTTTCTGAACAGCAGATCAACAGGCAGCCTCGGGACCCTGCCAAACATCAGGTAGAAGGGCGCGAACCCAGTTGTCTCATGCACAGTGCAATTGTATGCGAAGGTCATGGTTTGAACCAATTGGGGCCACTTCTGTTTGGACTGTGGGGGCAAGGACCGCAGCATGTTTCCCAGTGTCCGGTTGAATCTCTCTGTACCACCGTTGCCCATCGGATGGTAAGGAGAAGAGTGAGACTTCTGCACGCCAGCCAGCTCCATGAGTTCCGCAATGAGCTCACTCTCAAAGGACGCTCCCTGGTCTGAGTGCAGGCGAGTGGGGAAGCCATACACACAGAAAAAGTTGTCCCACAGCCGCTTCGCCACCCTCTTAGCAGTCTGGTCTTGACATGGGAATGCATGTGCGAGCTTCGTGAAATGGTCAGTTATGACCAAGACATCAACAGACTTGTTGTTCTTGTCCTCAGCAGACCAGAAATCGATGCAGACGAGTTCCAGAGGCGCGGTAGTTTTGATGCTGTGCAGAGGAGCTCTGGCGGCTGGCTCAGCGGTCTTGCTGAGGACACATCTCATGCATTCTCTGACGTGATGCCTAACGTCCTTCTCCAGGTCATACCAGAAGAACCTCTGACGAGCAAGGGAGAGCGTGCGCAGTTGACCCTGATGACCCGCCAAGTCATGCAGACCAGCCAAGACATCTGCCTTAAGGGAAGCAGGCACGACATACTGGAATCTCTTGGTGTTGGAGAGGGGGTCTTTCGAGACTCTGTAGAGAATGCCATCCCTGAGCTGGAACTTCCGCCATTCTCGTAATAACTTCAAGGCCAGGTGATTCTCTCGAGCACGTTCACGTCTCGACGGTCTCGATTTCCGTTCGACATAGAACATCACTCTGGCAATGGCGTCATCCTGTAACTGGCGGGCTCTCAGCTCTTCCGTCGACCATGTATGGAGTGTGTCCTGACCACAATTCCCCAGGCTTGTCAGGTGGTCACCAAGGGAAATGGCTCGCTGCTGAGCCCCATGTTCCCAAGCATCCTGCGTATCCAAGGCAGCTGACACATCATCACCTGACATGTAGAGGGGTTGCACGGTGCTGAGAGAGGAGTCAGTCGTGGCCTGAGGATTACAGGTGAGGCGGAACATGTCTTGCACGCAACTGTCGTTGACCTCGGAGGCTTGCTGCAGCAGATCAGCGTAGGGTTCAGACAAGAGCCGCTTCACAAAAGGGTCACGACTCAGAGCGTCAGCCACAACATTCTTCGGCCCGGGAACATGTCTGAGGTCAAAGGTGTATGGGGCCAGCTTGGACACCCAACGCTGCTCACACGCATCTAACTTGGGCTTTGTCAGGATGTATGTGAGCGGGTTGTTGTCCGTCCATACTGTAAAAGTGTGACCCTTCAGCCAGTGGCTGAATTTCTCGCATACTGCCCACTTCAGAGCCAAGAACTCTAATCGGTGGGCTGGATAGTTGGCTTGGCTCCTGCTGAGGGACTTACTGGCGAACGCGATGGGTCTTGCTACCTCTTCACCCTCTGGAACTTGGGACAAAACGGCTCCCAGGCCGTCCAGGGACGCGTCAGTGCACAGCACGAAGGGCTTGTTGAAATCTGGGTGGGCAAGAACTACGCTTGTCAACAGCGCCCTCTTGAGGTTCTCAAAGGCTTTCATGCACTCTGGAGTCCAGTCTCCCGGAGTTAACTCACGGTAGGTGCCAGGCCTCCGAAGCTTCCTGTCATGTCTGCCTCTACGCTTTTGGCCAGCAGTTAGCGCAAACAGGGGCTTAGCAATGGATGAACAGCCAGGGATAAAATGCTGGTAATACATCACCATTCCCAAGAAGGAGCGAACTCTCTTCTGAGAAGGTGTGCACCCGTCCTCCATCATCAGATCCTGTGCTGTGAAGCTAGAGATGACATCAACCTTCTCCTGATCAACAGACACGCCACCCACATTCACAACATGCCCCAGGAACTTAACAGACTTGCGCAAAAAGTGGCATTTCTTCTGGGAGAGCTTCAGATTGTGCGCCCTCAACCTGGTGAAGACGACCTCAAGACGACACAGGGCCTCTGACTCAGACGGGGCAAAAACAAGGAGATCATCCAGGTAGCACAATAGGGTGGAAAAATTGAGGTCGCCAAAAATGCTCAGCATCATGCGCATGAATGAAGCAGGACTGTTACACAGACCTTGGGGGAGCCTGTTATACTCGTAGAGCCCGAGTGGTGTCGTGAAAGCAGTGAGATGCCGATCAGACTCATGGAGGGGGATGTTATAAAACCCAGACGTCAGGTCCATTGTGCTGAATAGCGCATTGCCACCAAGGGCCGCAAGACAGTCTGACTGATGTGGCAATGGATGGGCATCTTTCACTGTCTTTGCATTTAGCCAGCGGAAATCTGTGCATATCCTGAGATCTCCATTCTTCTTCCACACCATCACTAGAGGCGAAGCGTACTCACTGATCGACTTTCTGATGATGCCCTTCTCCTCCATGTCACTCAGAACTTCTCTCAGCTTGTGATAGTGCGCAGGTGGAATACGGCGGTAAGGAAGCCGGAATGGCCGATCATCAGTGAGGTGAATGCGGTGCACAAACCCCTTGGCCTCTCCACAGTCAAGCTTGTCCTTGGAGAAGACGTCCTGGAAACTGGAAAGCAGGTGAGCCAGCCTGGACTTACATTCATCTGAGACTTCACATGCATCAATGTCCACATCTCCGAGGCCACACGCGTCAAGACACTGCTTTGGAGACTGCAACTGAGTTGGAGCATCCATGTGAGGCTGAACGGCGCTGTTACAGGCAAGGCCCTGAGTCAGAGGGAGGTCTTCAATAGCCACACATGGTGAAACATCAGCCAGCTTTGTGTTACGGCGCAGCCTGACAGGGTACTCAGTGGGGTTGAGAACTCTCATGGGGATCCAGTGATCTCCCCACATTGGCGTGATGACGCGCCCCACCAGGATGTTCTTTGGCCCCGAGCGTGCTGTGGTGGGCTCCACAATCACTGTACTGCCTTGGGACACAGGGACATGGCTTGGTAGTTTGCCCCACACCAGGTATTCTTGTTTTGGCAACAGGGTGATTGCTCGCCTCAGCTTGACAGTGCCGATTGGACCCGATGGCTCTGGACCAGCCCAGCGGGAGACGCAGGTGAGGAGCTCCAAAACTTGCTCGCACTCAGGGCTGGTGCTTCTGGAGGTGACAGCGTCCCAGTATTTCTTCTCACCTTTCATCTTGCTGAGGAGGGGCTTTAATACGTTGGTCCCGATGATAAACTCATCCCGCTGGCCAGATATTACAAAAGTGGGCACCAGGAACTGTGATCCGGACACTTCGATCTCAAGTTCATAAATGCACTTAGGGCGCGTCGCCAAACCGCCACATCCGATAAGAACAATGTTGCTGGGAACTGGCTGTGGACAAGGGAGAATGCCAGATGCCTTCAGTCTCATTTCACCCTCCTCGCTCAGCGTGCATGACATGGAGCCAGAATCTAGCATGCCCTTCAGTGAAACAAGGCCGCTGACCACAACTGGCGTGTAGAACAAGTCACTGGAGCCCTCAAGCCGCTGAGAGTTGAGATAAATAGCCGTAGTCTCGGCCGGCAAAAGTGCACAACTATTTACATAAATGGATTGGAAGTCATTGTCACTGAGGGTTTCAGCAGAAGAGCCCATGGTACCCCTCACACTACATGGGCTATCTAGTTTAACTGCGTGTGCGGGACATGGGCAGCACCAACTTGAGACTGATGTGCTGTGGGGCATGCACTCTTGACATGGCCAGGCTGCAGGCAGTTGTGGCAAAGCCGGTCCATTTTACAGTGGCTGAATGTAGTGTGCTGTAGTGAACCACACACTCTGCATGGCTGGCGTGTCTCACGGTTTGTGTACTGGCTCCGCTGGGCTGGCACGGCGCGCGGGGGCATGGCGTGCGGGGACATGGAGGCAGTGCACACTGAAAGTACTTTGTCCAACATGGTCACTACATGAGAGAGGCTCGGCTCAGCAGCAGGGGGACTGAGTGACTGGGCAGACTCAGGCATTGCGGGGGCATGGGACTGGAACACCGGCGGAGCCATGGGTGGGGGGCCAGGCTCAGCGTGCTGGACAGTGAACTGGGTGAGTGGGCGCACACCCTCCGTAGACACTGGCGAAGGAGAAGATCGGGCCACCCCTTCATTCCTCTTCAGCACCCTCTGACGTGCGTCCACTCTCTCCTGGATCTCAGACGGCGTCCACTTCTCAGCTGGCTTAAACGAGAGAGACACAGCAAGACTGGGGTCTGGGCAGTGAGACACAAACATTGTTACTAACTCTGCTCCTGGTTCCTCCAGAACTCTCCGCTGTCTCCGTAGACATTCCTCCGCCACATCAATGGCTTTGTTTAGACGAATCCAGTACTCCATAGCAGACTCACCGTGGTGTGGAAGAGTATTGTAGAAGTCTCTCATGGGCATGTTGGAGTATGTCAACTCACTAAAATTCCTCTTCAAGATATCGAATACAGCAGATACGGTGTGACCAGAGGCTGGCTCAGAGCTGCACCGAAGAGAGACTCTCACTACATCCCTCGCCTTGCCTAACAGACGACTCATGACAAAGTCAGACTTTTCCCACTCTGTGAGGTTCACATGACGAAGGTGGTTCAGCACTACATCCTCCCATTCATCGACTGAAAACTTGTCTGTGTGGTCACCCCTGAAGAAGGGAGGGAGCTTGGCATCTGACTGGACAGTCACACTAACTCTTGAGGCATCTGCTTCTGTAAGGGATGGTGAAGAGTGGCTAGGGTGCGGCTGACCACTGGCCTGCTGCAGTGCGGCTATACTGGCAGTAATGTTACTATTGATCTGCTTAGCCAGATCTGACAAGACAATGCCCAGTGTGTCTGCAGTAATCACCTGTGTGTTGGGTGTAGGGGCTGGACATGTGGCAGGAGAAGGGCCTGTGTGTGCAATCAGTGTAGGCATAGGGGCAGTATGTGTCACCGGTGAATGGGCTACTCCCATAGGCTGTGTAACTGCAGGGGCTATATGTGCTGCTGGTGTGGCTTGATCCGTGCAGGGCATATAAGCAGTGTCTCTCAGGGGAGTGGAAGTGGCCACTGGACCTCTAACCAAGTTAACCTGTCCCACATTACCAACCTGCCTCCCCCTACCAAAACTGTGAATCCCCAAAGGATAAGCTCTCCCAATACCAGCCAGACGCGAGCGGTCTCTAAACATAAAGGGCTCAACCACATCACCATCCCCAGCAAAGCTATCACCACCCTCAGCCATCTTATAGCATAAATCAATTCAAACCCGGAATCCCTATGACACAAATATCTCAGTAAAACAAAATAATTACTATTTCAGCTCAAGACACTTAAATAAATCTGCAGAGCTCTAATAGTCAAAACTCAAGTACTACTATGAGAAAAAAATAGAGAGAGGTTCGAAGTGAAAGAGCATTAAGAGATACATTTGCAGAAACATTAAAAACACAACGTGATACTACATGCCCTAAACGGTATGCACGTCATAGAATACCTCACACGCACGCGCGCACACGCACAAACACACATACGAGCATACAGACAAACAAGTGCACCCTGCGAGAAGAAGGAGAGAAGCGCAGCAGTCCCGGGATCAAGCAGGCGTTGATCAAGCGAAGCGGAGTCACGGCACCAATGTAACCGGTTTGGACTTTCACTCTGCGTTGTGTTTTGTTGCAAGAAAGGATGACTCCGAGACAGGTGATTCATTCGATGTTTTTAGTGATTCTCTGTAATTTCACAGACAGTACAATCATCACCATGGGGCTTGGGGCTGCACACTCACTCCTCTTCCCACAGCATACAGAGACAGGGCATAATAAACATTTAACAGTGTCCCTAAACATGGTGAAACATATTAATAAAACCAAATAGTTCACTAAGTTAATAGAAGTGCTACAAAAATCCTAGCCTGCTCCTCATAATAAGCTCATTGTGCCCTGGCTAGCTAACTTAGCAAAACTCCGCTAGCATAACAAGTGAGTTAGCTAAGTTGCCAGGGTCACATTTCCATTTCTAAACATATTATACACAGAGACAACGAAAATAAACACACACCTGTAATTTCACAGACAGTACAATCATCACCATGGGGCTTGGGGCTGCACACTCACTCCTGAGGAGACCATAAAAAGAAATGCTAAATACTCGTGACTACTAGCGTTAGCAACGCTAAGCTAAAGGATTGTCACGATGCCACTGGCTTATGTTACACCGGGTGGCGCTAACACATTAAAATACATGGAAACCAGGCATCATATTCGTGTAATACATTAGGAAAGGGGTAATACACGGAATAGTGTTCAGGATTACTGTGATACAACTGGTGGATGACAGAATAGAAAGAAGATTTAAGTAAGATTAGGAAAAGAGAAAAGTGTAGAAACATACCTCTTCCCACAGCATACAGAGACAGGGAAGAGGATATGGAAAGCATAGAAATATGAATCAGAAAAACGGAAACATTAGAGGGGGATAGAAGGAGGGGGGCAGGAAGCTCCATAGACACCCATGACAGTGAAGAAGTCTACTGTAGGACTAGTGTAACGAAGGTGTGTCAAAATAAAAACCCATCTTTGTGTAATTATACTACAAAGAAAGAAAGGTGCTAAAAGCACACTGTTACACTGGCAATCGGCTCCATCTAGCAGCCAGGTGATATTGAAACTGATATAAGGAGATTTCTGTTTCCATTGTAGCTACAGTGTTGTCTTCATTGCTATGGTTCAATTTTGTGACATGATTGAGTGAAATTACATGATAAGAACAGTTTGCCATTGCAAGGATAGCCCCTTGAGATGTGCCATCTCATTTTCGTGGGGGTCCATTGAAACCAAGAAAAGCGTATGGATATTTTAGCCATTCAAATTGCATGCCCTGTCCCTCTTCATCCCTGGAGAAACGCACTGATTGGCTGGTGCTGTTTATGGCCTTGTCCAGACCACTGATCACTGAGTGGATGATGTGAGTGATTTGCACGTTGGACTGCAATAAGTAATAATCGACGGCAATAAGTGGCCTTTCTTTCATTTTTGGTTCCAAATTAAGTTTAGAGACAAAAGGTGGATCCTCTTCCAGACAATTCTCACTCTACTTTGGTCAGACCAGTAAATATCAATGTAATATGAACAGAAAGCAAACATACTTTACATAACAATTACATACTTTAATCACTTAATTCATTCATTAATAACTCAAAGATGCCTCTTAAGCAGGTTCCTGAAAGTTTTTTTTTGCCACCTCAATTGTAGTGTATGGTACATGTTTCTCCCACACTTGAGGCTTTTTAGCTTTACAGAGCTGATTTTGGTTTTAGGCAAATCAGCACATAATTGATTATTTATGGACTTATTTGCATATTTAAATAGCCTATAAAAATAGAAAAAACCCTGCAATATTATTTTTCTTATCATAGCATCAGTTGGGTGAGCAGGCGTGCAGACAGGATCTATAGTCCACTGCTGATAGCACAGCAGGAATACAGGGGAGCTGCAGGGAAAGCAGCACATTCAAACACTCAGCAGACAGACGCCACATGAGGGAGGTTAGCCCCAAGCTCAGAGCAGACAGGTGAACACCCAAAGGTCTCCTGCTGTTGTTTAACCTCTCACATGTCTAGTGTCAAATTAGGTGTCATATTTAGTCTGAGATTTCTGTATGCACACTTTGATCCGTCAGCTGTATAGATGTTCAATTGTTTGGCTTGCTGCTGTTTTGGGTTAGCATATTCTGTCTTACGGCTTCCCTGTAACAGTTAACACTTTTTACAATTCAGACCTTGACACACTGTAAAAAGAGAGACTGCAGTTCATTAATATTTAAGCATTTATGATAGAAAGATAAAACCCTGAAAAAATGGGTTTGTGCATTTTTGAATGGAATTGAGTAGGCTAAAATTAATCATTTTCCAGCAATAATTCACTACATTTTACACACTTTTGAGCAAATAAAATTTGCTCTGAATACCAGAGTATTTATTACTTGGTTTAAATGAATTAAGTCAATGATATGGTGTAAGTAGGCCTAGTAGATTTTACTAGAATCCTATCTTAAGAACTTTGATTTTATTCATTGAGAAGAAGCAGTTTCAATGACAACTGCATTTCCGGCGCAGCCAGCAGAGGAGAAGTCGCTGCACATGGTCATGGACTGTTCACGTTTTGGACTTCTGTAAAGGTAATGAACTGGTTTCGTTATTATTTTTATTATAAGTTTGCAATTCGATGTAGGTGTACAGTCGAATATTATTCCGGTCTATCGCGTAATACAACTACTTGGTCTATTCGTAGGTAGGCATGCTGTCCAAAGCAACAACAATTCCCATTTTTAACCCATTTTTTGTGTTCCGTTCTAGACAAGTTCAAGAGCTGGTTTGAAGCTAGAAACGAAAATTTGTGTGAATTACATTAAGTTTCTCGGCTTTTCATCGCCAGTGCCTCTTTTTGATTAGGCTAACTGCACAGTTACGTAACTTTTTAGTCCAGTGTAGCAGGCTAGGTACATTAATCTGCAAAGACTTTTTTTCTATCGAATTCGCTTTCACTGAACAGCTCGTGTTGGAAAGGCCGGGGTTTTGTGCATGTGCCCTTGCCGTGTTTCTCATTAATATTCATGATTCACGTGCACAGTGAGTGGCAGGTAGATTATTCATGTTCCTGGGCACGAGTAAGTCCTTTAGTTGAGTCGATGCCGCTTGCTGTTTAAGTCCTGCTGAAGTTTCCTTTATCCTATGTGCGTAAATGACCAAAATGTAAGTAATCCTGACGAAATATTGAATATCTAGGCTTTTTTCCTGTGTATGTGATGTGTGAGATGATGGATAGAAGTTTTAGAGATCGTTTTTTGTCTACTCATTTCCAGCTAAGTTAACTTGAGTTTAGCTTGACTTTACTGCAGATTTACGGTGCTATTTGCTTCCTATGTATGTGTGGAGTCATTTCGAGTGCAGTGTGTCATAAATCTGCCCTTTATTAGACATTGTAGGCTTATAATCTTGATGCAGAAGTTCGTTGGATTTTGTATTCATTTAAAGTGAAGATGCTGGAACTTCCCATAGCTGTCAGCAACCTGTTTTACCGCTAGTTGCCTAAATGGCGATCTTCCTCCATATTTGTCATACCTGTATCTCTGAGTTAGTGCACCAGTATAGTTTTAACTGGACGATATTTTCCTGTCCCCTTTTTTCCTTGTAGACCACACACACACACACTACACACACACACATGCCTTTGTTACCTTCATAATGTAAATAATTGGAAACCTACTGAAGAATATTTTATTTGGAATTGCATTCAATTGTACCCTGGTGCTTTGCTGTGCTGCATTCATTGTATTGCCTTATATTGAAGAAAAGGCCAGTGAATTCCTTTTATTCCACATGTCCATACACCAAGGAGACAAGCACGTATTTTCCAATTTTCCTAATACAGTCCAGTATTGAAAAATTCAAAAAGAGGGCCTGCGCCTTTCAATGTGGCTTTAGTTATGTGGTGGTGCGTTGGCTTGAAATATTGAGCAATGCAAAGTCAGAGAGTCTGGAGCTCGCACTCAAAAAAGACTTGAAAAGAGATGCCCAAATAAAGTGGGTTTTTAATGATCTCACAATATGCCGTGCAGTATTTGCACCTTTGTAAATACTGCACGGCATATTGTGAGATCATTAAAAACCCACTTTATTTGGGCATCTCTTTTCAAGTCTTTTTTGAGTGCGAGCTCCAGACTCTCTGACTTTGCATTGCCTAATACAGTCCACTCATTAGTTCCTGAGCTATGCCCGTTGTAATAGCTCGTGCCTAGCTGGATCGACGCCGCGTGAGGAGCGGACATGCTTTGTTTTGTCAGCGAACACACATGGTGGTGGTCAGCTAATGTCTCCAGATTCAGCTCTCAGTCAGATGGAGTAGCAGCAGCTATCACTGTAGACCAAACAAGAACATTGCTTGTGTGGTTGTGCATCAAAGGAAAACGTTAAATGCAAAATTCCAAATCGCATAGGCATGAACCCATTGAACTGTGCATACAAAATGTTAATGTGTAGAGTAAAATGGTGCAGGTTAAGGGCATTAAAGATCCATTTTGCCAAATTAATTGAACAGGCTAATGGCTGAAACAGAATAAAAAAAAAGGTTTTTGAAGGTTGAATTTGTGTTGAAATAATGTTCAGATTATCCTCATGCACTTAGTACACTATCACAGAGTAATTTAATCATCTGATGCATGTCCTTATCTTGTCCCCTCCCCCTTCTCCCTTCTTTTTCTAGCTGTTCGTGCAAGAGCATTTTTAAGTAAACTTGGTGCACGTGGCATTCAAGACAGCAAAGTTTAAGAGCACCACAGGGACCCAAGTGGTTGAACAGCACAGAAAACAGTGAGTTTTGAATACAAAATGTAAAATTCAACATTTTGTGCAGAGTAAAGGTGTGAAAGCCCCATATTTAAAAAAAGGCTTCACCTATCTGCAGACGGGCTGAACTTGGGCTGGGCATTAGCTTGGCATTAGCTTAGCGTGATGGAAGCCCAAGACAACATTTTTTGGAGATATTAACACATTAAAGGCTGACTTAAAGGGCAAAATGACTTATTTTGAGGCATTGCTTAAAACGGTAGTTTCATGTTTTGATATGTCTGTGATGGTATGTTATAGAGCTTGTCTCTTTCTAACCCATGCACAATTTATTATAGGATATTCTGGTGCCTTTTGAAATGGCTTAATGCAAAACTATGGTTTTGAACTGTTTATGTGTTTCATGTTTTAATGATGTTCACTTACTGCCCTCATATGTCTAGATAATACAAGTTGTGGACCTAAGATCTGATGTGTGGGTCTCTCTTGTGTTTTCTTCTTTCTCTAGTTGTTTGAGCAGAGAAAGTGTGATTCAAAGCAGATGATTTTAACAGCACCACGAGACAAACAGTTCAGCGGCACAGAGAACAGTAAGTTGTGCATTCAAAGTGTCAATGTAGATATTAAGATGATACGAAGTCAAGTCAACAAGTAGTCAAGTAGGTTTTATTGTCAATTTCTTTACATGCACTGGTCATACAAAGAATTTGAAATTACATTTCTTGCTTTCCCATACAGACATAGACTAATCTAGGTAAGGACGTAGACAGTATAGAAATAGACAGTACTTATACATGGACTTAAGACAGTATGGACATAGACAGTGCTCATACAGACATTTAAAGTGCAAGACTGGACAGCAGAAGACTTGTAGAGGACATACATTAAAGAGGTATTGTTGTGCTTTTGTGCTTTTCCTAAAAAAGTCCTTTATAGCGTTCTGACATGGTAATAGTAGCATTTGAAGAAAAATAAATATTAAAAAGGTCTGTCAAGTACACCAGCAGCAGTGTGTGTGTGTGTGTGTGTGTGTGTGTGTGTGTGTGTGTGTGTGTGTGTGTGTGTGTGTGTGTGTGTGTGTGTGTGTGTGTGTGTGTGTGTGTGTTTAGTGCAGGTAGAAGGTGCGGTGTGCGTCTGTGTGTGTGTTCGTGTGTCCGTGTGTGTGTGTGTGTGTGTGTGTGTGTGTCAGTGTGTGTATGTTTGAGTTTAGTGCAGAAAGTGCAGTGTGCTTGTGTGTGTGTGTGTGTGTGTGTGTGTGTGTGTGTGTGTGTGTGTGTGTGTGTGTGTGTGTGTGTGTGTGTGTGTGTGTGTGTGTGTGTGTGTGTGTGTGTGTTTTGAGTTAGCGCAGGTTGAAAGTTCAGTCACAAGTATAGTAGTGCAGGTGGAATGTTCAGTCCCAGATATGGTGGTGGGGGATGGGGGGGGGCTGTCAGTGGCCTTGCTGGCTAGAGGCTGACAGTGGAGGGAGAGTGGGTTGAGTGTTCAGCATCTTGATCGCTTGGTGCATTGTGCTGCTCGCCAGCCTGGTGGTACGGGAACGGAGGCGCCTGTACCTCTTTCCAGAGGGCAGGAGGCTGAACAGTTTGTGTGCAGGGTGGCTTGTGTCTTTGATGATCATCAGTGCTTTCCGGGTGAGGCGTGTGGTGTAAATGTCCTGCAGGGAGGGGAGTGGTACTCCAATGATCTTCTTCGCTGTGTTCACAACACGCTGGAGTGTCTTCCTGTTTTTCTCCGTGCAGCTTCCTCCCCACACTGTGATGCAGTTGGACACGACGCTCTCTATGGTTCCTCTGTAGAATGTTGTCATGATGGAGGGTGTAGCACTTGCCTTCTTTAGTTTGCGCAGGAAGTAGAGACGCTGATGGGCCTTCTTCGCCAGTGATGTAGTGTTGGTGGTCCAAGAGAGGTCGTCGCTGATGTGCACTCCAAGGAACTTGGTGCTGTTCACTCTCTCCACAGCATCGCCGTCGATGGTCAGTGGTGGCAGTTGTTTTTGGACCCTTTGGAAGTTGACAACAATCTCCTTGGTCTTGTTGACATTAAGCAGGAGGTTGTTGTCTTTGCACCATCTGGCCAGCAGGTCTACTTCTTGTCTGTAGTGAGTCTCATCGCCCTTGGTGATGAGGCCCACCAGTGTTGTATCATCCGCAAACTTCACTAGATGGTTAGTGCTGTGGGTCGTTGTGCAGTCGTGTGTCAGTAGCGTGAACAGCAGGGGGCTGAGAACACAACCTTGCGGAGCCCCCGTGCTCAGGGTCAGGGTGCTTGAGGTGTTGTTCCCTACCCGTACTGCTTGTGGTCTTTGCATCAGGAAGTCCAGCAGCCAGTTGCAGAGGGAGGTGCTGAAACCTAGTTTGTCCAGTTTTCTGATGAGTTGTTGTGGTATTATGGTATTGAATGCTGAACTGAAGTCAATGAACAGCATTCTCACATATGAGTCTTTATTGTCCAAGTGGGTGAGGGCTGGATGGAGGGCAGAGCAAATTGCATCCTCCGTGGATCGCTTGGCTCGGTATGCGAACTGGTAGGGGTCTAGGGTGGGGGGTAGGGTGGCTTTGATGTGTGACAGGACTAGCCGTTCGAAGCACTTCATGATTATGGGCGTCAGTGCTACAGGACGGTAGTCATTGAAGCATGATGGTGATGATTTCTTCGGCACAGGTATGATGGTAGCAGCTTTGAAAAGTGATGGGATGACTGCTTGCTCCAGAGAGATGTTAAAGATGTCTGTGAAGACATCCTTCAGCTCTTCTGCACAATCCTTCAACACTCGGCCTGGTATGTTGTCTGGGCCAGCTGCTTTGCGTGGGTTGATGGTGGCCAGTGTCCTCTTAACACTGGCAGAGGACAGGTAAAGGGGTTGATCATGGGGGGGAGGGGGAGTTTTCTGTGGGTGAGTGTCATTTTGTGCTTCAAAGCGGGCAAAGAAACTGTTCAGGTCGTTTAGCAGAGAGGTGTTGTTGTCACAGCTTCGTGGTGCAGGCTTATAGTCCGTGATGGCCTGTATGCCCTGCCACAGGCTCTGTGCATCTCTGCTGTCTTTGAAGTGTGTTGTTATTTTGTCTGAGTATTCCTTTTTTGCTTTCCTGATGCCCTGGGACAGGTTTGCCCTTGCTGTCTTTAGGCCAGCTACGTCTCCTGCTCTGAAGGCTTTGTCTCTGGCCCTCAGCAGTCGGTGAACGTCTCTTGTGAACCATGGCTTCTGGTTGGCCCTGGTGGTGATGTGTTTTATTTCTGTAACATCATCGATGCATTTTGTGATGTAGGAGGTCACGGTGTCTGTGTACTCCTCAATGTCGATGTGATTGCTGTGGGTGGCAGCTGCTTTGAAAATGTCCCAGTCTGTGGTTTCAAAGCAGTCCTGAAGTCGTGAGATGGCTCCCTCAGGCCATTTTCTCACCTCCTTCTGAACTGGTTTGGTGAGTTTTGCCTTTTGTCTGTAAGCTGGCAGTAGCAGAATTGTTGTGTGGTCTGAGGATTGTTGAAGTTTACCGTCTTGGTCTCTACTTCTTGCATGTTCAAAATCCGAGTCAAAGGAATCAAAAACTCCAAAAGCCAAATTAATCTATTTATTTTCTAAAATTACCAAATAACAAAATGACCACCACTGGTAATATCCAGAATACCAGCAATGGCCCATACACAGTAAACACTACAGCTTTCCAGAACTGCAGAGTCTACTACATAAAAATGACAATGACAGGGAAAGCATTACGGAACGTTCCGGAGATCCTAACCTTCTCTCGCCCTGACCGATAACAAAAATTAGGACCTACTGAATATCCCCTATCTGTTGGTATTTATGGTTTGTGGGTGTATGGGTGTGGTTATGTGTAAGCAATTACGTGATTTGTTAGTTAACCCAGAATATGCCTAATCTGTGTCGATTGTAAGCTGCTGTCTTCATTTCCGGGTGGGCCTTGATTTCATCACTCTAGGTCTTCATGACCTCATCTGTGGACTTCCTGAGTTCTGTAACTTGAATCAAGCAATACACATACAACAGCACATTCTTTTGACATATTTGAGGGTCCTTGGCTCTGAAAAGATTGAAATCCAATGTTAGTCGTTTGCCCATTGTCACCTACTCCTGGCCTCCTAAAAAGGATTAAGTCAAATAGTTTCGCTTCTGAGTGACATCACTGTATCCTGTGTTCTAGAACGAATGATACTTCAAGGAGTTTGGTATGGACTTCAGACTTATTCAGAAAATAAGCAATCAGTTAATCAAACATCACATGACAGTTTTCAGCTTGTCTCACAACAATGTTTGATGAGTTCTGTAGGCTCTCCTAAAAGGAATGGGCAATTACTCAACATCTTCATCTCATGATTGGCACATGGGGTCATTGGGCCTACTCAGTGGTTTGAGTGCCCATCAACAGAACACATTTATTTTAATGTTTTTAATCATAACCAAATATTGTAGAATTTCCTGCAAACACAAATGAATACCATGCAACTTGCTGTAAGACAATGCATTATATTTCAGGACCTCAGAATCTAGCCTATTTTCCAACAGTCCCTTTCGTGAGGTCATAATTAATATGACCTCATCAAATTTGTTAGACCTCAGTGTTAGACTCTGTAACCAACATGACCACATAGCTTTCCTTGGTCAACTTCTCTTGTCCATTTCTGGAACCTAAGTTGCTCGCCTCAGAAACCTAGTGCAAAGAGAATACCACATCATCTGCTCATCACCCAATGTGTCATTGCACCAAGACATTATATTAATGTGGAAACCACAGTGAGTTCCATTGCCGAAGGCTGTGGAAAAATGTAAAGGGTTAGAAATACAAACAAATGAAAACAAATATGTAAAAGACAAATTAAATAATTCATAATAACAATAATAATTATAAAAATCCTCCACTGCTGATCCTCCTGCTATAACAAAACCTAAAATTGAAACTTCTCCATTCAATACCACCAATTTCCGCAACATTGGGACCCCCTTTTCCACTACCAGTTCCTTGAGGTGTTATACGGCAGTTTCTTATAGGCTACGTTGAATGGTGGCGTCTCCTGTAGGATCCCGTTTCATTATAAAGCATCATCAAATACCACAATGTAAAAGGAAACATGTTAACGTTAGTAGGGTTAGTATTAGTGGTGTTAGTGATAGTAGTGCCCCGCATGCATTAAGCTGCAGGCTTATGCCTTTCCCCATTCTTTGCGCTTCCGCAAGCTTGTTTCAATGTAACCCTGTGCGCCTTTCCCTCAAGGTGAATATTGTGTGTAATTCGCTCAACGTGGTTCGGTATACTGCGCTCAATCGCTTTTTGAAGGAGCCCATTTGAATTCCTCATCTCCTGTCTCGTTGCTTCCTCTTCCATCTGCAACCTGTGTGGAGAAATCTGACATCAAAGTAGTTAGTTTATCGTAATATGGTTTATATTGCAACGTGCGAAATCTTCATGTTCGAACCTAGCGTTGGTCCAGGGCTTACTGTTTGCCTAGTTTCTTACTGACCTCAGCACCATGAGTCAGAGTGTTGACCCAGCTCATAATTGTATGTAGGCCTATACCAACCTTACCAATTTGCTCTTGGGCGTTTGGTCCAAATCCTTATGGGTATGCGTTCCACAATCCACCAATATGTCCAAGTTCATTGCAACAGTTTTTTTTTTCTTTTTCTTTCAAACCACAGACCTTCTGCCAAAGTTTTTTACCAGCCCGGAGACAACGGTCTCCCATTCATGTCCTCTACCAACCATCAGTGTTTTGGCCGCACGGCCCCCAACCTGTCCATCAGTTATTTTCAAATGGTCACTCGCATCAACGTCTTTTCCGAAGACGCCCTTTCGTGCTCTCTCCAAATCCTTTCCATATCGAACGTTCTCTGTGGAAAAAAAAAATCCTTGATTTCCGATGTCCTTGTGAGAAGCTTGCACTGCTGCCAAACGTTCTTTGTTACCTTTTCCATAGTGAACCCCTGTAAAACCATGGCCTTGTTACCTCATTGCCGCATAAACCGCTTTCAATTCTTTACCAACCTCCAACACTCAACAATGTGTTTTTCAAACAACCTTTGTTATCTGTCGTTATTTCCTAGGCTATGTATGTGATGTGTGGTGTACTGCAGTCTTTTCTCAAATCTCGTCTGTCTTAAGTCGAGTCCAGTGTCACGGTCGCACATGTAGGCCTAATATGCCTATCTCCCCCTTTCTTCTGAAATAACACGCCGTGTTGTTTCAGAAGAACCCACAACAATTGTGTAACCAGGTACACCGCGCAGTTAATGTCTGAACGGTAATCGTAAATAATCTTAATAATAAAAAATAAAAATAAAAACCTCAAAATATCCATAGGTCTAAGGAGTAGGCCTATTCCTGTTGTGACAAACAGAACAAACAATAAAAAAAATCATCAGTCAAATCAATGTACAGAGAGTATTGGGAAGGCCATCGTGTTTTTAGCTAATTATGTTTGTTCAGTCAGTATTGTGTACTCTTATACAAACTTTCGCGTGGTGTTGGGTAGACTATGTGTAGCTTATAATGCAATGTGTATAATTCAACCCCAGCAGCCACCCCTTCTTGCCCAATGTAGATGTAGGGTAAACAGTCCCACTGATTCCCAATAACTGTCTTAAACACGCCTGTGCGTATGTTTTCATCTTAATCAATGTTACGTGGTAGGGGTCAGATAAAAGGGATATGGGTGTATAAATGGCACCCAAGGGCGTCACTTCTGGTGTGAGTTAAGCAGTAGTGTTACCGAACAAACTTGTCATAGTCTTTCAATTTCTCATAGGCCAGAAGGGGTCCCCCAACCCTTCTCCTTTGTGAGCTCTAGGTCCCAATCCCGTTTGCGTATTGTCCATGGGATAGGCTTGCTCCGGCTCCAGTGTGCGCTTGGTGTGCTTGTGCTTGTTTTTTCTCTGGTTTCAGCTTTGAAGTAGGTGCAGTGCCCTCCGTGTTGTGTAGGCATTCCACTGGCAGTCTCTCACTCAGTGCCCGGTCCCACTATAAGCAAAACACCCCCCATACATGACCCTACCTTGGGCATCGCTACTCCCTGTTCCCCGTCCTCTGAATCCCACCACGTTGTCCCTAACCCCTTAATGAAATTGGACCAACTTCAGGCTTGGATGAAGAATGTGTGACTGCTGTGTTGTAACATGAGTTGTATCAATAGTGTTTCGATTCCGTCGCTCTTTTGGACTCAGCTAATTGCAACTTAACTAGTTGTGCATGTGCTGTATCAGTGCTTAGTTTCTCTTCCTCACGTTTTGCACTATACTGTTTCATGTGGTGCTTGAGATGGCGTTCCCAGTATTCGGTAGTACTATAGGCCTAGGGCAAATTTGGATCATTTAACATCGTTTCTCGTACCGGCTTTGGGATTGCTTCTAGAATGGCCATTCTGAACATAGCAGTTTGCAGCTTGTCAGAGCTTGGATGGTTTCCGGCTATGTCTGTCCAAAATTTCTTACTTTTTGCTCCATCGGGCACTGGGTGACGTTTACGCATTGCAGTGCCTATGTCAGCTGCGTATAACGCAAATGGGTATGAATCTGGCAAAAGGCTCGTTCTTGCTTCTGTTTCCACTATCTGTAATTCCCACGCGCTTGTTTGTTTACATAACAGTGCGCGCCAATCGCCAATCGTTATCTTGTGTGACATATAGCCTAGCTTTCATCAATTTGGACAACCACGGTGCACCCCTTTCGACGGGTGAAGGTAGGCCTAGGCCCTATTTTTTCCAGGATCGAATTCATGTCAGGAAAACTAAACGGCTTAGGCCTATAGCCTATTCATCCACTCTGTTCTTTTTCTCCACCGGATATATTCCAACTGTCTTGGTTGGGCCTTTACGTGAAAAAAAATATCCTTCTCATGTTCGTATTCGACCTTTGCACATGCACTCTCAAAAGTCCAAACAAACACACACACAAACAAACAACTGGCCAGTAGTCACACATTCTTCAGACACATATAGGGCCCATTGACATACAATGGCAGACAAACACAGACCACCTATGTAGCCTACATGTTAGTAAACACAAAGTGCGTATCCTGTGACATTAATTGCTCACAGATTAAACAGATTCCATCTCTTTGTTTCTCCAATGAATGGCCAAGCAACGCTCTCAATATCTCCTCCCACTGTTCCGAAACAGTGTTCCACCTCATTTTATCCTTCTCTCGTAATTCTGACTCCAAATTCAATACATTTCCTCCGTACATCCTGCCTTCAGCAGAATGACCACTCATTTCGTACTCGCTAGTACGTTACTCACTTCTCGTAATTCTGACTCCAAATTCAATACATTCCCTCCGTACATCCTGCCTTCAGCAGAATGACCACTCATTTCGTACTCGCTAGTACGTTACTCACTTCTCAAACACTCGCGCAAACACGCTCTCACATACACACGGGTACCCGGTCCACACACTAGGTTCACAGCTCAGTCCTGATACCAATAATTACCAGAGTGAAACCTAACCAAAAGAAAACAAATCAAAACAATACAATAATAGGCCTATTCGTTGAACTCCAAGCTCAACAGCGCGCGGATCTCCCTGATGCGTATCAGTAACTACTTTGGGAGGGTCCCAGACCCTCCAGAGGTCCCAGACCTCTCCGATCCAGATCTCACTTACTTCCTGATGAACCCCAGGTTCTCTTCCAGTTGAGATTACTCGACCCCTTCTGTTTTTACCGGATTGAGGAAGCGTCGATGACCGCTATTACCAAATTTACCTTTCAGATATTTAATCTTCAAGGGGGAAACACCGAACTGCCCTCTGACTTCCGATAGAAGCCCCTCACTCTCAACTCGACCAAATTCACAACTGACGACCATCTGGACCGCAAAAAGTTCAGTTCACATTCAACCGTTCTTTCAGGGCAGATATTTCAACAACCTTCTGTCTAACCTCCAAGGTTCTTGTCTAGTTGAGATTCGCAGATCCCAGATCTCTTCGATTTTTAACAGATGGGGAAACCTTGATGTCCGCAATTACTTGTTACATAGTTAGATGGGCTATTTCGAACCCAATCCTCCCACGGGGAAGCACCAAACTCCTCTATTACTGTACACCTGATAAAGCCCTCATTCCCAACTTAGACTATGTGCAAACTACAACATGTAATACAGTCAAAGACACTACCAAACAAACAAATAGGCCTAATGATGCTTTCGCTGTCGCCGTCAAATACAAGGAGGCATATGCAACAGAGTAGCAACACACAATTTGGAATAGCCAATCGCAGAATTTGATTTAACTGGTTTCTGCTTACCTGGTTGTGTGGCCACGATTTCGTTGTTGTCACCCGACTGCGATATCCTCCAGGAAAGAAAAAAATGTAAATCCTATTGTGAAAAGTAAAATGTTCTTCAAAAGAAAAAATATATTTTTAATTCCTTTTGCTCGAATCACGTCGGCCGTTACCAAGTTGTTGAAGTTTACCGTCTTGGTCTCTACTTCTTGCATGTTCAAAATCCGAGTCAAAGGAATCAAAAACTCCAAAAGCCAAATTAATCTATTTATTTTCTAAAATTACCAAATAACAAAATGACCACCACTGGTAATATCCAGAATACCAGCAATGGCCCATACACAGTAAACACTACAGCTTTCCAGAACTGCAGAGTCTACTACATAAAAATGACAATGACAGGGAAAGCATTACGGAACGTTCCGGAGATCCTAACCTTCTCTCGCCCTGACCGATAACAAAAATTAGGACCTACTGAATATCCCCTATCTGTTGGTATTTATGGTTTGTGGGTGTATGGGTGTGGTTATGTGTAAGCAATTACGTGATTTGTTAGTTAACCCAGAATATGCCTAATCTGTGTCGATTGTAAGCTGCTGTCTTCATTTCCGGGTGGGCCTTGATTTCATCACTCTAGGTCTTCATGACCTCATCTGTGGACTTCCTGAGTTCTGTAAATTTAATCAAGCAATACACATACAACAGCACATTCTTTTGACATATTTGAGGGTCCATGGCTCTGAAAAGATTGAAATCCAATGTTAGTCGTTTGCCCATTGTCACCTACTCCTGGCCTCCTAAAAAGGATTAAGTCAAATAGTTTCGCTTCTGAGTGACATCACTGTATCCTGTGTTCTAGAACGAATGATACTTCAAGGAGTTTGGTATGGACTTCAGACTTAATAAGCAATCAGTTAATCAAACATCACATGACAGTTTTCAGCTTGTCTCACAACAATGTTTGATGAGTTCTGTAGGCTCTCCTAAAAGGAAGGGGCAATTACTCAACATCTTCATCTCATGATTGGCACATGGGGTCATTGGGCCTACTCAATGGTTTGAGTGCCCACCAACAAGACACATTTATTTTAATGTTTTTAATCATAACCAAATATTGTAGAATTTCCTGCAAACACAAATGAATTGCTGTAAGACAATGCATTATATTTCAGGACCTCAGAATCTAGCCTATTTTCCAACAGTATCCAATGTGGGGGATGGGCTTTGCCTTGTATGCTCTCTTCTGATTTGTGTAAACGAGGTCCAGGGTGTTTTGTTCTCTTGTTGGGAAGTTGACATGTTGATGAAATTTTGGAAGTACTGTTTTGAGATTTCCGTGGTTGAAATCTCCCAGGACCACTGTGAAGGCATCTGGGTGTGCATCTTGTTGTTCACTGATGTCCCGATGCAGCTCGTTCAGTGCCTCACTTTTGACGCTATTGTTGTTGCTGGGTGCGAGGTAGACGGCGACTAATAGGATAGCGGATATTTCTCTGGGTAAATAGAAGGGTCGGCACTTGATGATCATGAACTCCACTCGTGGAGAGCAGTGCCTCTGTACTACCGTAGCATTATTGCACCAAGCATCATGTGTGTAGACACATATTCCTCCCCCTCGTTTTTTCTCTGCAAGGGCTCTGTCCGCTCGGTGGCACGTTAGTTGTTCCAGTTGTAAAGCCGAATCGGGTATGCCGTCGTTCAGCCATGATTCGGTGAACACCGTAACGCAGCAGTTCCTCACGGTTTTGTTCGCTGATCTTAGTAGCCGTATGTCATCCATCTTATTGTCCAGAGATCTGACGTTTGCCAAGAGAATTGATGGTATTGCTGGACGAGTTGGGTTGGCTGCAAGCCGTGTCTCGACGCCACCTCGTTTGCCCCTTTTCCTAATTCTGGAGCATCGTTTTCGGTGTCGGCATAGCGAGGCAGACGGGTCCGATGTAGTCCTATGCCGCCGCAGAATTCCTAGTTCTTCCAGAGTCTTCATTGGTACATCCAATACATTGCTTAAGTTGTCCATTCTTATCTGCAACAGCTGTTGCCGACTGTACGTGCGTTCCGACATATTTTCCGACGATAGACATTTCGAAAGACACATTTTAACACAAATAAACACTGAAAGTTGGGAGAGCAAGGGGCTGCTGCAACCTACGTGCGCCGCCGTAGTAAGGGCATTGAAGGACCATGGTGCAGTTGAATTGAATGGGCAAATGTAAAAATGAAGGTTGAAATGTTCATTTGTTTTCTACATGTGCTTAAAAATGCAATGTTAAGGTCTCGTATCTGATGCATGGGTATGTGTATCCTTTTCTTTCTCTAGGTGTTCATGCAAGATCCTATGTAAGTGAACTTGGCGCACGTGGCATTCAACACAGCTGAGTGGGATACCAAGCATAAAACGGCACAGAAAATAGTGAGTTTTGTTTCCAAAATTTTAAATTAAAAAAGATAAAGGAGTAAAGTGTTTTTATTTTTTTCCTAATATGCCAACTCCCGGCCTCCATTGCTCCCTTGCTCTCTCTTTCTCTCACTTTCTCCAATATGCAACCTTTCTTCCTTCACTTGTGCTTGTGGCCTCGCCCCGCCTCCTGGCCCCTCCGTGGTTACTCTCACTCACTCTTTGTCTCTGTATGTCTGTCTCACACCACACACCCGCACTGTCTAGTCTTCTGTCTGTCTGTCTGTCTGTCTGTCTGTCTCTCTCTCTCTCTCTCTCTCTCTCTCTCTCTCTCTCTCTCTCTCTCTCTCTCTCTCTCTCTCTCTCTCTCTCTCTCGTGCACATGCATTATGTTTCTCTCCTTACGCCCACACACACACTCTAGTTTTCACTGTCTCTGTGTCTTATCTCTTCACATCTCTCATGTACTCTCGCCCTCACTCTATAGCTCTGTCTTGATTAAATACTGTGTGAGGAATGACTGCTGTAGGATGTGAGGCTGAAAAACTGACAACTGGCCCGCTAGTTTTGGACAATTGAAAATAAGTGCTCCTAACTATTTCAAAAATAATCCACAGTCAAATAAGGAAGTGTCACATGGAAACAGATTGTTTAGAGAGTGATGTATTAAATTGTAATCACAGGATGCTCAGCTAAGGCCTTTTGCTTTGACTGATCAGATGATAAATAAGACTTTGCATTAATATTTAATGTTCTTGTTATTTCAGGACGCTGATGAACGGATGTCCGAGGACCTTGCTGCTCAAAAAATGAAGATCTACAGCATCATGTCCAGCTCAGCAGAGGGGCCGAGCGATGTTGGTGTCGTCATTGAGGGAGTGAAAGTTCTCACCACTCTGGGTACCTTTGCCAGGGCTTGCTGCATGCTCCTCGGGCTGACTTATGCACTAAATCTGGCCTACCCTAAGGAGCTCAGATATACATTTGAAATCTTCCAGAAGCTCCTTCTGGAGCTGGACTGTTCGAAGCAGTCCCCAAAGCTGCACACTTTGAAGAGTAAGTTGTTGGACTAAGGAAATGCCGAACTGGACACTTGAGCTGAGTCGGTGCAATGGACACTTGACTTCAGTTTTTCAGAACTTAATGACTTAAAGATTTACCTTTTAATTTCTCCAAACACTACTTTTTCAAGCAGGTTGACACGCACAAAAAAGTCAAATGTGTTATGCCATCATCGGTTGATTTGTTGATATCTGATGTGTCTGTAGATGTGTTTGAAGCTGTGAACGAAACATTAACAGTTATATCTACTGTGCTGTTTAGCAAACTTATGCTAAGACCGTGCGATGGACACTTGAGCTGAGGCATTGCGATGTGTACATTGTGTAGTGGCCAACAACCTTATGCGTCATGGACTAGGTGAGAGTTTAATAGGGCCGTCCATTTGTAGATTTTGTCTTGGGCATTCTTCACAATATCAGACACATGAAGGTATAATTCCAAAGGAACTAGCATTGTGTTTTCAGATACTTGCAAAGAAAAAGTACTTCAGTTTGCCTGAACTTAATGACTTAATTGGACATTTTCCTTTTAAGGGATCAGATAAAGCCAACTGCCCTCAAGCAGTTCCTAAAAGCTACATTCACCGCCAAACTACAGGTGGAAATGCCCATGAAAATTGGGCCTTAATAAGGTTGTTCTCATTGTTGGTCCACTGCACTGCACTTCATGTGTCTGATGTTCTGAAGAATGACGAATACAGAATGTGCAGACTGGTGTGTTCCCACTTTGAATAAAAGAGCATAGTTTACATGTGCTCACTGTAAAATACTTTCTTACCAAACTTAGTGCATTGCTTTGGTGTTAAATGCATATGTCCATTGATTGAGAAAATGAATCATTTCCACTTTGTCACTGGATGTTCCGATGTACTGCAGGACCTTTTTGAAGACATAATTCCAAGGGAATTCTTTATCTCCCCCCCCCCCTCCGATATTTACAAAGAATAAGTACTCCAGTTTTTCTGAACTTAAAGATTTACCTTTTATTTTTTGGCCAAACACTGTTTTTTCAAGGTTGATTGACACACACAAAAAAAATGTGTTAAGATTGGTTGATTTGATGTAGCAAGGCTCATCACTGTCATGCACATGTTAGAAAATCCCTGTTATGTATCAAAATTATCTGACATGTCTGTAGATGTGTTTGAAGCTGTGAACGAAGCATTAAGTTATATCTACTGTGCCGTTAGCAAACTTATGCTAAGACCGTGCGATGGACACTTGAGCTGAGACAGTGCAATGGACACTTGAGCTGAGGCAGTGCGATGGACAGTGCAATGGACACTTGAGCTGAGGCAGTGCAATGGACACTTGAGCTGAGGCAGTGCAATGGACACTTGAGCTGAGGCAGTGCAATGGACAGTGCAATGGACACTTGAGCTGAGACAGTGCAATGGACACTTGAGCTGAGGCAGTGCGATGGACAGTGCAATGGACACCTGAGCTGAGGCAGTGCAATGGACACTTGAGCTGAGGCAGTGCAATGGACACTTGAGCTGAGGCAGTGCAATGGACACATACGCTTCTTCGCAAGTTCTTTAGTTCTTTATTAGAGATGCTCTGATGCCTCCTCTTACAGGTCTTGCTTGCTCAAACTCTGTTTCTCTCGCTCGCTTGCACACTATCGCTCACACACACACACACACTCACACTCGCACGTTTGTGTAATTGCAGGTACACAGTGAGGTCATTACTTCTTCATTAGAGCCTTTCAGTTGACTCCTTACACAGATCTCGCTCACTCGCACTTACTCTCCCGCGCACACACAAGATTGTGCATGCCTGTGAACTAAAGTTTTTTGTTTGTTTTTTACATTTTTTTTCTTTATTTACATAAACATTGCACACGGTGCATTCCTCTAAAACTTGTTTGTATTTTGTGTGCACAAATGAACATGCTTTTGTTTTTTTTTCTGTTGAGCAACCCATTTTAGTGTTGCTAAATTGAAGTGGGAAAGACAAATAAATGTTATCTAATTTCCTACTACTTTTGTGCATGGTAGTCTCCTTTAGCAAATAAAACTAGCAAATATAATGTAAATAATATGAGGAGAAAGTAGTAAATATTACTTAAATTAACTTTGGTAAATTTAAATTGAGAGTTTTTCATAATAAATATTTTTTAAAATTTACTCATTATTTTTAAGCAATATAAGCTGTCATTTATATAGTAAATAAAACACACATCTATAGTGTATTCTATTAGCTGGTATATATTATCACGTAAATTTAAGTGATATTTTTCAATTAATTTTAATCAATATTGTAGTCATAAAATATAATCAATTATATCACGTGTCACTTTCTTGACACAATATTATTGAGTAAACCCTCTTCACATTTTTTACAGTGCAGTGAGTTTTTGTTATTTTCTTCTAACTCTGTTTCACAACACTCTGGCAAGTATTTGGGCGTTTTTTCCACCCTCTTTTGACTTACTAAAACGTATTCTTCAACAGGAAAAAAAATCTCTCAACTACTATTTTGTTTGTTTAATAATGGTGTCTTTGTTACTGAAGGAGCTCGGAAGGAGGATTGCATGGGGGTGTTGTAACTGGCGAAACATCTTTAATGTATCGCACTGTTGCTATTCCAGATTCCAGCTGCATCCAGCCATCTACAAAACACCATCAACTTACATGCCTTTCTCCAGTCGTATGCACAGAGTATACTACAATGATGTTGATTCATTTTGCAATTAAGCAAATTAAGCTTTCAGATTGTATGTTGCACATTTCAGATGAAGAGGGATGAGGACACTTACGACATGCTCAGTCCACACTTGCTCCATTCCTCTCCCCACCCGCTAGCTCCAAAAGTCAACCAAAAGCCATGTAATTACTTAATCCATACATTAGCCATTTCCCGATTCCATTATATATTAATGCACTTAGCTCTGAATGCAGAGGATAAGCCAGGGCAGCATGTAAAGTGATTGCTTCCTGATCTATCAGCAATGGCACAGCACTGATTAGCCTCCAGCTGAAACTGCTGCTGCTGCTGCTGGGGATGGTGTCGGTGCTGATGATGGCAGTGGTGTTGCATAATGAAATCTGATAACTAGACACACATGAAGAAAAAAAAAGATAGATGTAGCATCTAGTCAATGGATGTATGGATGGATGTATCAAGTCATCTAGACAATGGATCATTTGTTGTTTTCATCATTGTGGTTAACTGTTGCCGTGCTGACCATTAGGTTCAGGAGGGAAAAGCTTGAGGTGTTTTCAGGGAGGGAGATGTACTCATTTCATCTTGCCTCATCTCTTCTGATTACATACCGTCTCATCTTTGTAAATGGTCTGTCTCATATATTCTCAGCCCCATTTCATCTGCACCAGTGAGGTATATCTGAGATTGGTTCTGTTTGGACTGCGGTTGCAAGGTAAAACCTCCTTTGCTAAAAAAAGTACTTTTATTAATCCAGATGGAAATAAAAGTGTCTGACAGCTTACATAGATAGATAGATAGATAGATAGATAGATAGATAGATAGATAGATAGATAGATAGATAGATAGATAGATAGATAGATAGATAGATAGATAGATAGATAGATAGATAGATAGAAGACATAAACAAATGCCTAATAGTCTAGGCAATGGGTGCTATATACTGTCTGGGAGAATTGCTCGGAAGGTGATAAAAGCGTAAAACTTGGCACAAATGTTCATTAGGACATGCTTATTCATTTCAGGGGTGGAGCCACTCAGAATTCAGCGTTGCCTAGCAACGGTTGCTAGGTGAAGTATCTTCCTTAGCAACCAGCATCAGTAATACAGTTCCCAGCAATTTTGTGGTGTTATAATGTCTAAATACTGAATCCTTGCCCTAATATTACAAAATAGCAGGGGTGGAGTCACTCAGAATTTAATGTAGCCTAGCAACAGATGCTAGGTAAAGCATCTTCCTTAGCAACCAGCATCAGTAATACAGTTCCCGGCAATTTTGTGATGTTATGATGTGTTGAAATTAACTCCTTGCCCTAATATCACTAAATATCAGGGGTGGAGCCACTAATAATTTAGAGTTGCCTAGCAACGGTTAATAGGTGAAGCATCTTCCTTAGCAACCAGAATCAGTCATACAGTTTCCAGCAATTTTGTGGTGTTATTATGTCTAAATATTGACTCCTTGCCCTAATATTACTAAATATCAGGGGTGGAGCCACTCAAAATGTAATGTTGCCTAGCAACGGTTGCTAGGTAAAACATCTTCCTTAGCAACTAGAATCAGTAATACAGTTCCCAGCAATTTTGTGGTGTTATGTGTAAATACTAACTCCTTGCCCTGATATCACTAAATATCAGGGATGGAGCCACTCAAAAGTCAATGTTGCCTAGCAACGGTTGCTAGGTAAAGCATCTTCCTTAGCAACCAGCATCAGTAATACAGTTCCCAGCAATTTTATTGT
The DNA here is from genome assembly GCF_034702125.1 of Engraulis encrasicolus. NCBI lineage: Eukaryota > Metazoa > Chordata > Actinopteri > Clupeiformes > Engraulidae > Engraulis > Engraulis encrasicolus. The sequence continues at coordinate 22,287,370 of NC_085867.1, read as the reverse complement.
TATGTCTAAATATTGACTCCTTGTCCAAATATCACTAAAACAATGCATCATAATGCTTCAAATAATAATATGTATGCAATATGCATGATTTGATCTTATTCTTGCCCCTTTGATCTTATTCTTGCCCATTGTTGCCAGGCAATTAACTTTCCTGAGCAACAAACATCTAGCTATATCACTGTATTAATACATTAAAGGGTTATATAGAAACTTGCCATTGTGACTCCGTTGGTGTCATTCTAGACACCACAAAGCATTGCAATTATGTGACTAATATTCTCAGTTCTTGAACACATTTGACGTAATGAGGGGCTTTAAGTTCTTGAACACATTTGAAGTAATGAGGGGCTTTACGTGTCACTTCAAGTCGGGCCTTCACTGTATTTTACATGTGCTTAGCACTGCATACTGCTCATTCAGAGCACAAAATTACAATTTGGAAATAAAGATGCATACATGAACAACATCATGTGTCTGTGTTGTGTCAAATGACAAAGTGATTGTTGACATGCGTACCCAGGAACTAAGTATAAAATACTAAATGTATTACGTGTTGCATATCATTTAGACAACTGTCACGTGCTTTCAAAATAAATGGAATCTGTCTAAAATTATTTAATAACAGCAGATTATAGTCGTTAAATGCAAATAAATGTTTTTCTCTCAACCAATAGTTGGTTAGCAGCTGGTTACAATCATGGGTACTGTTTGACTATTACTGTATTAATATAGGCCTATAATTACTTTTTTATATTCCAAATATCCAAATTTAAAACTAACAAACTATGTATGTGCTGTTACACTATGGAAACACTCATAATTCTTGTGATGAACAAAGTTTTGCTTTGGGGATTTACAAAAGTGCTCTAACTCGGACTGACTGAATTTAGTAAAAGTCACATCGTCTATATTGATGGTGTATGTGGGCAAACTGTAATACAAATTTGCAAAGATCTCGCAGGCCTAATGGGCGAAGTGGTTCCATGGGCCACATTTGGTCCCCTGGCCTGAGTTTCACATCCCTGTCTTATCTTAACTTTTACAGTATCTACACTGAGCCTCAATCAAATGGAATAGAAGCTTTTACAAAGCTGTAATGTTTCTCTATCCAAAAACCTACTGACGTACCACTCTATCATTAACCTGATTATTGCAATGTGTACAGAATATACAATTTCACTGCCAAGTGCTTAGGCATTGCATTGTTACAGTCAGCTTTCTCTGCCAGTTGATGACAGTTCCTGGGGCTCAAACTCTCTTCAGCCATATGTGAAGGTGTGGAAAACACTCTTATTAACCTTATCCTTACTTAACATTAACCTTAATGGGCAGAATCTAGACAAAAACAGACACATCTGGGTTTGAATGAGTGCTTAAGCCACTGCTGCTTACACCGTATCAGTTGTGTTGTCTTAGCCTGGGATATCACATGTTGCTTTGCACAATCAGTCCAGTCTGAAAAACTTGGAAAGTGTGGATTCTATCCCTCAGCGAGGCAACTAGATCTTGGGGGCCAATCAGAGAGTGGGGAGGGATGGAAAGATGATGGCGTGTATTACAGTACTTGACAAATGGAAACTTTCAGTTTGTTACAGTAACTGACACAATTGGCTATGGGCTACATAAGCGCTATATAAAACTTATGTATCATAATTATTATTATTAGATAAGCACTTTACAAGAATGAGTTAGAATGGCAAGAATAACAAAGAGGAAATTATCTCAGATATTGATGGTATATAAACTCTTGAACCATTATTGCAGTGATATTAGGACAATTACTCACGATTCAGACATCATGACACCACAAAAGTGCTAAGAAACTATCAGTGATGCTGGTTGCCAATGAAAATGATTTGCATAGCAACCGTTGCTATGCAACATTGAATTCTGAGTGGCTCCATCCCTGAAACTGATAAACATGTCCTGATGAACAAGGACTCAAGACTCAGACATCATGACACCACAAAAGTGCTAAGAAACGCTATCAGTTATGCTGGTTGCTAAGGAAAATGCTTTGCCTAGCAACAGTTGCTATGCAACATTGAATTCTCTGTGGCTCCAGAGGCTCCAGAGAGACAGAGAAGTAGTGGATACATCATGACACCACAAAAGTGCTAAGAAACTCTATCAGTGATGCTGGTTGCTAAGGAAAATGCTTTGCCTAGTAACCGTTGCTATGCAACCTTGAATTCTCTGTGGCTCCAGAGGCTCCAGAGGCTCCAGAGAAGGAGTGGAGACATCATGACACCACAAAAGTGCTAAGTAACTCTATCAGTGATGTTGGTTGCTAAGGAAAATGCTTTGCCTAGCAACCGTTGCTATGCAACATTGAATTCTGGGTGGCTCCACCCCTGAAATCGATAAGCATGTCCTAATGAACACTTGTGCCAAGTTTCATGCTTTTATCACCTTGCGAGCGATTTTATCACCCATTGCCTAGACTATAATACACATTATTGCACATTGCAGTAAACATATAGCAAAATCTAAGTATAGCAAAAAAGCCGTGTGTGTGTGTGTGTGTGTGTGTGTGTGTGTGTGTGTGTGTGTGTGTGTGTGTGTGTGTGTGTGTGTGTGTGTGTGTGTGTGTGTGTGTGTTTCTTTTGAGTCTAGAATTTGCTTGCTTGTGCTGCTGTACAGATGTAAGTCTTGCTGGAGTTGACACATAACAAACAGCATGGCCACAGTGCTTGAAGGCAGCTAATGCATCTCAGGAATTGATGCTGCTGGGGTCCGTTCCATCCTGCACCACTTTTCACCACAATTTATTTCACCAGAATAATTACAGCTAGAAACTGGCAGACTTACTTTGAGGCGAACGTTGAAGATAGTTGCTATTTTTCACTGACCCTGACCCAAAAGAGGGGATCGATTTCAGTAGCACAATGGGTACAAGAGGTTTTCGGTACTGCACTGAAATTAATCTTGTAGATTAGTACAAATAAACAGGGCAATTTGTTGTCATTGCAGCCAAGAGAGGAGTTGACAAAGAGTTTTTTGTTTAGTTGTGTCTCTTAAAATGTCTCTTTACCTTACAGTACCTTTTGAATTGAGTCCCCGTTGAGTAACTAACTTGCTAATGGCAATAAAAGCATCTAGCTAGCTAATTGCAATTAAAGACAAATTAGCAATCATCGCCCCAGCTGGCATTGGGCAATGAATATAGCTCTTTCAGTGCCATGGACTTGAAAACGAGTCTTTTCAGAATGTATGGCACAGTGCCAAAGACTTGGTAGTCAATTGTCAATTCCGTCATGGCTTTTGAAAAAACACTCAAATGTTGAAAAAAGCCTGGCAACCCCCCGGTCTGAATTTGAAAATGGCTGGCACTCAATCAGTTAATCACAGAGGCCAATTACAGCATCTAAAATTAGGCCTTGATGCCAGAAAAAGCACATATAGGGTTAAAAGATGTGTAGCTACACTTGGTAATTAGCAGAACCGCACTTCCTGAAAAGAGGTGCATAACAGAGGCCTGAGACAACAGGAGAGAGAGAGAGAGAGAAAGAGAAAGAGAGAGAGAGAGAGAGAGAGAGAGGGGAAAAAACAAAGAGAGAGAGAATGAGAGCAACTGACTGAAACAACCCTTTATATGTGTCCACAGTTTTAGGCTATTTTTCATTGAGTGGGGCGGAGGGCTTGCCACATGTCAACCTCTCCCTGCCCTCCTTGAGCAGGCTTTCACTTCTCAGTCATTCACTTTGCCTGACTTTTCTCTTTCTCTCTGTTTACTGTTTTTCTTTCAACTGACATGGGCTAAGCCGCATCAGACAGGCCCACCCCAATGTACAGTCTGGAAAATATTTTATGAGGTGTAAGATCTGACAGTGATGTTTTTGTCGGGCCACAGACACTGGGCTGGGCCGCCCCCTCACCTTTCATCCAGCTACAACTCGCACTAGCACTTGACACAAAGCACAAAGCTGCTCAATCAAAACATGTTCTTCATTTTATTTGAGTGTGTGTGTGTGTCTGTGGATTCACCTGCCAACACCATTGGCATTGTTTTTGCAGGTCGCCCTCTCTCCGACCCTTGGCACTATCACAAATTGGATTGGATTCTAACTGCCACCTGAGTCTGACACAGTCATGATCAGGTGCCAAGCTTAAGGCATTTTCTACCCATTTGCAGACAGTTTGAACTCCATTACTGCCCATTTTAGCTTGACGTGCGTCCACAGTTGTGCAATTAATGCCAACCTAATTTACTTAGAGTAGAGTATCATTTATTGATCCCAGGGGGAAATTAAACTTAATTCATTCAACTTCTCCTCAAACAAGTACATCAAGGTCAGTTGATGATGCGTTTGCTCTTGAATCAGTGTCATAAGGTGTTTTTCCACATACAACCAGACTGTGCTGTGCGGTGTCATCTGTGCTGTGTCGAGCTGAGTGGTGCTGTTAAACCAGCCCAGTTTGTGATTCCATGACAAACATTACTTTTTTGGCGTTGTCACGTAGCATTACTTTACGTAAGCTAGTTGACTTAATGTAAGGCCAACAGATATCTCACCTATCGAAATAGGCTAAATAGTTTCAGCGACATCATTATTTGGATAATACAATGTCGATTTTCTACAGTGTCAAGAGCATTCCAGCAGAGTTCTGGTGACCGCCATGGTTACTTTTTGATTCACCGGCGAGGAAGAGCTGACAAGGATTCTGGGTAATAGGCAGAGGAAGACCCGCTAAGCTCGCTTCAGTCAGGCGGCTCGAGTCAATCTGTGTCGTGCCCGATCAAAAAGTAACAAATAATCAATTACTGAACAATCAATAACTTTGGTATATATGGATCTGTGTCTTCATAAGTGAGTGAGAGAGAAAGAGAGAGAGACAGAGAAAACTGACTCACACTGTTTAAAGATTACTTTATTTATGAATACAATGCAATGACAAACTTGAACACCTTTCCCTTGATCATAATTAAAATGCAGATCATTAAGGTCGCTTTGGCAGTCCTGGCTCCTGTCCTGAATTCCAAACCACAATAACAGTGGAAGAAGCCATGGGCTCACCACCATCTGCTGGAGTCGAGAACGCTCCCCAACAAGTGCCCACAGCTCCCCACGCTTTGGCCCAGACTGCTTAGCACACAACAACCCAAAACTAGACACAACACTAAAACTAGTGTTTCTCAACGGGGGCGCTACAGCCCCCCAGGGGGTGTTGGGGAGCCCTAGGGGGGCGTTGAGAAGGATACAGCTGAGGGGGGGCGGGGCTTAGTTCCCAGTGGAGGGCATTAGATTTTCAATACTAAGGGGGCATTGGCAAACTTATGATGAGGTCAAGAGGGTGTTGGGAGGCTTATGATGAGGTCAAGGGGGCGTTTGTTCAAAATAGGTTGAGAACCACTGACTTAAACAAACACAAAACAATACAATACAAAGTAGCATACTCGCCTGCTATAGGCCTGCTATATTAGGGGTCTTTAATGTTTGCAATCCAGGGACCCCCAAACTCATAGGATCGCAAGAGATGGGATTCATGCAGGACCCTGTGGGTAAAACATGGACACACGTGTGCCAGATGTTTAAAAGTCATGGGGCCCTGTGCAGTGAGCATAGTCTGTGTTATGGCTGTGCAGAGCACCACACACAACATACTCTGGTTTACATTACGATGCCTGCAGTGCCTGCTGCCACTTCATTTTACATTGTATTATATAGGAAAACCATTTCCTTTTCAGAGCAAGCAGCCCGGCTCTCTGTGTGGTAACAGCAAGCCTGCACATGAAGACTCAATTACACTCGATATTGAGAGAGAGAGATAGACAGAGACACAGAGAGACTAAGCTTGGCTCGAACAGTTGGTCTAACTGATGTCTTCAGTTGGTGTGGACCAGAGTAAATGTGAGCCTTTTGCCCATGCCTGCTATTTCCTTAATGCAGGGAGGTTATCCCACAAAAGTTGATCCAAGTCAACATAGCCACAGTTATCCTTTTGAGATACACTTTCTCCAGTGGCCTGTAATTTTGGAATTGGAATGCCCCATTCTAAAAAATAAAATGGACGGTCCAACTGGGTATATTATTTCTGGTGAGTTTCTAAAAATAATACTGTGTGGCTGCCAGTGTTCTTGGAAGTCCCCACATGCACTTTGATTTGTTTTCAAAGCAGCATGTCTCATGGAAACAGAGTCGAGTCCAAGCCATAGCTCTGTAGTCCAGTGAGTCCTTTAATCGGCAGTAAATGACTGGAAGGAGCTTCAGATTCAGAGCAGCAACATATGGGTGCTCAAGAGGGACCGCTGTCACCAGGAAGTGCCAAGAAGCACTTGTAATTAAAAATGTAATCAAAATGTTTGCTGCTCATTTAATATGATGCCTTCCACTGGACAAATGAAATCAAAATGTTTCTTGCACATTTGATGCAATGCCCAACACAGACTGACACAATTTAGATGTGCTAAATTCTAGGCCTACTGGGCTGGTACTGCAGTGTAGGATATAAACCAAGCATCACATGAGGTTCTACAAATGTACATGTTTAGACAACACACGTAATACTTGTACTATACCTAACACTGGGAGAAGATAAGCCTTTCTCATAGTTTATCATACTCTTTCTCTTTAGAGGATACTCCACATTTTATTATTCTAGCCATTATAATACATTCTGAGCTGGTTGCTAAACTGCATGGTCCAGTTGGTTTGTATAATGTGCAGGTCATCCGTCTCTAATCATTAATACATATTTATATTTCCGTATAAGTTTCTCCTTAGTCCGTATCGGCTGGGTAAATTTACAGTCATGAAAGTGGATGGAGGAATGATACATAACAGTGTTATGTGAATTGCAGCAGTGTTTGCATGAATCACTGCGTGAATTACTATTGTGTGCATTGAACCAGGAACACAAAGAGAAGAGAATTGCATTGCAGTCATTTTCAGCACATGCTTGAAAGGCACAGAATGTCAACAATGATAAAGTGAAATACTTCAAAGGAAAGAAGTTTACCGCACATGCACATGCAGAATGCCTGAGCGAACATGATGACGCACAGAGGCGAAACGCGTTGTTCGCTCTGAATAAACGAGCATTTTTTTTTTAAAGTTAATAGTTTTCACTTGGGAGTTTGAGTCAGCCTGTACAGCTTGGCCACCAGTGGTTATCATAGGGAACAATAGGAGAAAAGAAATAGCCACTACACATTGGGACATGCACATGCATACATGCGTGCGCACACACACATACAATTATTTTGTAACAGGTCACAGGGGGGACTGGAGACAGGCCTGGCGCCCCAGTGGGTCAGGAGCAGGGCCTCATTGTGACATGATGCCATTTCTTTTAATAAACTGAGGCCATTACACACCCCGCTACCCTCTGCTCTCCCATACCAACCCCTGCACTCCCCTGCAATGGCCCCCAAAGGAAGCACATGCTTGGCCACTCACAGTTAAGGGGTGGTGTGTGTGTGTGTGTGTGTGTGTGTGTGTGTGTGTGTGTGTGTGTGTGTGTGTGTGTGTGTGTGTGTGTGTGTGTGTGTGTGTGTGTGTGTGTGTGTGTGTGTGTGTGTGTGTGTGTGTGTGTGTGTGTGTGTGTGTGTGTATGTGTTTGGTGTCGTACTAGAGACAACAAATTCTGAGTCCTGATATTGCAAGGAGGAATGGATGTAGAAGACAGCTGCACTCAGCCCAGCTATAAGGGATTCAGCATCAGACACAATTGGAGGAGTGTCTGAAAGGGGGAGTCTGGACGTCTCCACTGGTCCTTAATTACAAAGCATCTAACAGGCCGGCCCTGCCATGGCCAACCAGTAGGGCACTCGCCTCCCATACAGCTGACCCGGGTTCGATTCCCAGCCCGGGTCCTTTACCGACCCCTTGACCGTCTCTCTCCCAATTTGCTTCCTGTCCACCTCTCACACTGTCCCATCAAATAAAGTCGAAAAAGACCAAAAAAATCTTTAAAAAAAATTAAATACAAACTCAAAGCCTCTAACAATGATGGATGCATTAGTACATGATGGAGGATATTTGGGATAATGATGGAGCAATTACGATGTAACCTGTAACATGATGCTACTGAGAAAAAAATAGACCTGGACAGGGCTGGACTGGGGGATAATAGGGTCCGGGCACTTTTGCCTTAAAGGGGCCCCTCATAATCAGCAGCGCAGAACTGACTCACCGCTGGGCCCCACACCCTCGTGGGCCCCTATTTGCCGAAATGTAAAATATATATTTTTAAATAGTCTGCATCATTTTTCTTTGTTCCTGACCACGCTACAAAGGCAGTCACACAAAAGCTGTGATTAAATCCATTATATTTAGTAGTCACACCTTTTGGCTGATAATTGTGCCTCAGAATAACACTCCATGTACGCAGGTCAATTTTGAATGATTCAGAGAGTTCACATTTTCATTCAGTCTGAGGTCAAAACCATTTTTGTTTGTAATCTGTGATTCTTCTTTTTTCACATGTATATTAAAGTTCCAATTTCAATCTTGAAAATGGCCCATTTCACTGTAGGGCTGCACAATTAATCGAAAAATAATCAAAATCGTGATAACATAGTGAAATCGAACTCGTGATTTTAATCGTGATTTAATCGTGGCAATAGTGACCTACTTTTGAGAGCGTCTTTGAACCCAGAACATACTGACAGGCTGGTGTTTCTGGCCAGAAATCTGTCCACCTAAGTTTCATGCTATTGCCTTTACATAATTATTACAATTCATTTTATTTTGCTCATCCCGTATGTAATTCATTCTTGGTTATATTTCATCTTGTTATAATTTTCAAATCAATCAATCAAAAATCAATAATCGTGATTAATAATCGTGATTATGATTTTTACCAAAATAATCGTGATTATGATTTTTTCCATAATCGTGCAGCCCTATTTCACTGTAATTGACTTGAAGGACTGTTCAAGATGAGTAGAGACAAAATGAGGAGACAAGCACATTTGCCAGTAATTGCTTGGTTTCGAGGCAACCTGAGTTGGAAAGGAGGCCATATATATGCAGTAGTGGAAATATATGCAGCGTTGAACGTAAAGGTTTAAAGGTGCACTGTGCAAGATGTGGCCAGAATAGGTACTATTGCAGCTATGCTTCTCAGTGAACCTGTGCTGCCTATTGCCAATTTTGATTTTTGCATGAATATTTTCTAAGAAATAGAATTGAAAAGGTGGCCATATGCAGTAGCTGAAATATTAACAGCGTTTAAAGTAAGGGTTTACAATAAATGTCTGGCATTATACTAGGCATTACGAGTAGCCATGCAAATATATGAGGGGGTCAAATGTTCCCCGCAACCGGGGAACTTGGGACCCTTTTTAAAAAAAAGGGTTCTATGTTCCCCACTGCTTCCAAATAGACTGCTGCCTCATGGCAAAGTGCAGGTTGTTGTTGCACCTGTGACAGGTTAGGTTTAGGGATAGTTTTGGTCAGGGCACAAATTTACAACTCCAAAACATTGCATTACTGACAGGTTAGGTTTAGGGATGGTTTTGGGAAGGGTTAGATACAATGCAGGGAACATAGAACCCTTTTTTTAGAAAATGGGTCTTAAGTTCTCCGGTCTCATACAAAGACCGGGGAACATAGGACTCAAGGAATATAGGACCCGGGGAACATATACGCTCCCATATGAGACATAGGTGGGCCAAGATGAGCATGGTCAACAGACCTACACCATGAACAAACATTCATGGAAGTAAACCGGTTTTCATATAATAGAACAGCGCAGTTGGATATTAGCAATAAAATCTATTCATGTATTGTAGGATGAGCCACCATTATATGGTTTCGCGATTAGCAAACACCATCTGATATCTTTCCCTGGTTTAAATATGACTATTCCCGTCTCATTCAATTACACCGACAATGAAAGGAGTGAGTAGTCACAGTTGCTATTTGCACCCGGATGTGAATAGCCATTTTTATTATTTGGACGCGAATGTGAATATCCATTGTTGCTATTTGCACCCGGGTGTGAATAGACATCAATTGTTGCTATTTGCACCGGGGTGTGAAAAGCCAGTGCTGCTATTTCCACCACGTGTAAATAGTCATTTTTGCTATTTGCACCTGGGTATGAATAGCATTTGTTGCTATTTGCACCCCGGTGTGAAAAGTCATTGTTTCTATTTGCATTATGAATGTGAATTGATGCTATTTTCACCCGGATGTGAATAGCCAATGTTGCTATTTGTACATTGTTTGGAATAGCCATCGTTGCTATTTGCACCCGGGTGTGAATAGCCATTGCTGCTATTTGCACCTGGTTTGGAATAGCCATTGTTGCTATTTGCACCCGGTTTGGAATAGCCATTGTTGCTATTTGCACCAGTGTGTGAATTGCCATTGTTGCTATTTCCACCAGGGTGTGAATGGCCATTGTTGCTATATGCACCCGGTTTGGAATAGCCATCGTTGCCATTTGCACCCGGGTCTGAATATCCATTGTGGCTATTTGCACCCGGTTTTGAATAGCCATCATTGCTATTTGCACCAGGATGTGAATAGCCATTTTTGCTATTTGCACCCGCTTTGGAATAGCCAGCGTGGCTATTCTCACCCGGGTGTGAATAGCCATTGCTGCTATTTGCACTTAAATTTCTAATTAATTAGAACCCAAAACATGCTACACAAGCATCTAAGGACCTTGCACATCTGTTATCTCTCAACACTTATTATTAATCATGCAAAGACATAAAAGGTTTATTGGAGAAGAGGAGAACAATAAGGGAAAATGTAAAGTAAAAACATTGCATTTGGTGCCATTTAGCCACTTGGACTGCCCACCAGGGCTGCTGACAGCTTTGGCTGGGCCCGGGACAAACACATGTGAAAGGGCCCCAAACCCCAAATCAATACAATGTAATGAGGATCCAATTCTGGGACAATTCTCTCCCTGGGCCCGGGACAAATGACCCCTTTGGCCACCCCTGTCGGCTTCCCTGCTCCCCACTATCACCCTACCATTACTGCCCTTCTCTCTCTCTATAGGACGATGGTGCTTCAATTTCGTAATGGCCATAATGGCTGTCTGTGGGACAGGCTGGGAGGGTGAGGTGGGTTGGCTGTGGTGTAGGGGGATGGAGTGGTGTTGCAAAAGATTTACTGTTGGCCCCCACAGCCCCCCCCCCCCCTCTCTCTGTCTTTTAGTATCCAGGAGCCTCTGGTGGGAATAAATAATAAACCAGCCCCTAAAGTTACTTTCTATAATAGGCCAACCTGATATAGCAATGGAGGCGCCAGCACATACCAGCTGCTGCCTGCTGCCATGGGGTTGGGGTGGGATAGCCTGGGTGAAAGCCAACTGTTGACTATCACACAGTCTGGAACAAGCCAAGTGGGTGGGAGATGGTCTGACCTTACTCTACAATTTAAATTCAAATTGTGCTTTATTAGCACGACTGTTACGATACAGTGTTGAGGCATAGAAATAACAAGACAAAAGTGTGAATAGTGTAACCATAACCAATCAGTAACATACTCCACAGTGATTTCTGCGTCACCATTCTCAACTGTTTGCTGATTGGCAGAACCGTGAGCGAACTGAGCTAAGAGGGTTGAGCCAGACTATTGTCGCCTTCACGGGCTCGGGACCTCTCGAGACAGCTGACGACCCTGCTCACGTGACAACAGAGTTCTGGACTTTTGGCACATGAACGGCACAGATCCCGGAACGATCGGGAATCATGCCTGTTTTGTTTTGGTCCGCTTTTCTTTTTTTCACCACCCCTTGAGCCTCCACATCCACAGTAGGCTAAATTAAACAGTCAGAGACCAGCATTACTGACATATGTGCATCTGCAATTGAATGACATTAATTGATAGTGATTACAATATGACATTTTAGCATTTATGATACTGTTTACATGCCAGTTGCATGCATGGTGATGATGCGTGTGCCGTCACACAAAACATTAGGAACTCGTTATATACTTCCGCCCGAGATCAAGCTCGACAATTATCGACCTGACATTGCGTCACCAAATGTTCACGCCCACTTTCCCCGAGTTTTAGGTTGACTGTCTTGGGATTCCCCTGACCACCGGTCGGGACTTCCTGGAGTGGTGGAGGTGGGACAGCATCGGCGCTGCCTGTGAGCCGAGATGCGGAGGCTGCCGTTGCGGAAATTGCCAACCAGGGGGCAAAGAGATGACGCTCGCTGAGGAACGGGAACTTGAAGTGGTGAAAGGAGGGCTCACCTACATCACAAGCGACCATCACAGCAAAGATCCACATTTGCACGCCAAATATCCATGGCTAGAAGACCCAGCTTCACTCCCTAACAATAGGGGAGCTGTGGAGGCAACATTCCTCAGAACAGAACGACACCTCTCAAAGGAGCCCAAGTGGAAAGCAGCCTACACTGCCCAGGTGCACGACATGGTCTCCCGAGGAGCGGCAGTCAAGCTGTCTGAGAAAGCCATTGCCAGCTGGGTCGGACCTGTGTGGTACGTGAGTCACCTCATAGCACCAAACCCTCACTCAGTCACAACTCCAGTCCGGCTCGTCTGGAACAGCAGTCAAAAATGCAGAGGAGTGAGCCTGAATGATATGCTCATGAAAGGTCCAGACGTCCTAAACCCCATTCGAGCAGTCCTCCTAAGGTTCCGAAGTGGAGTGTTTGCTGCTCTGGGTGACATCAAGAAGATGTACAACTCCGTCTGGCTGGAGGATCGTGAAGTACATCTGCACAGGTTCCTGTGGCGGGACACTGAAGATGAGGAGATCGGAGTGTATGCCATCACAAGGGTGAATATAGGAGACAAGCCTGCGGGATGCATTGCACAGCTTGCCATGCGGGAAACGTCCAACCTCCCTCAGTTCATGCACCTTGAGCAAGAGCGGCGAGTACTGCAGCAAGACAGCTATGTCGACGACCTTTTGACCTCCGACAATGACCTCAATCGCCTGAAAGCCACTACCACCAATGTAGAACGCATTCTCAAAGCCGGAGGGTTCCATCTCAAGCCATGGGTGTTCTCTGGGCAAAGTGGGAGGCAGGAGCCTCCAGAAGACAGAGAGAAAGCCAACACTGCAGTCATGGTCCTTCCCAATCAAATGGGTGATGACGACAACAAAGCACTTGGCCTTGGCTACATTGTCCAGGAAGACCAGCTCCATGTCATGTCGTCCATCAATTTCTCAAAGAGAAAAAAGAAAATGCGGCTGGGCCAAAATCTCCTTCAAGAGGAAGTAAGAGCTCAGACCCCAAATCCTCTGACTAGAAGAGAGCTGCTTAGTCAAGTGGCTGGACTGTATGATCCTGCTGGGCTCGTCACTCCTGCAAAGCAAAAGGGTGCAATCCTCGTGCGCAAAGCATTCCAGGAAGCCAAAGGCAGCAGTTCCTCAGCCAAAGACACATGGGACACAGCACTCTCTGATGGTCTACGAGAAGATGCGATCAAACTCTTTGAAGAATATGCCCAGCTCTGTGAAGTGAAGTTCTCCAGAGCTCTGACTCCACCATCTTGCACTGGAAAGCCACTTGCAATCACATTCTCAGACGGGAGTGAGCACGCCTATGGTGCAGTGATGTACCTGAGGTGGTGCTGCAGTCAAGATCCCGTCGTGAGGTTGGTGGAGTCAAAAGCAAAGCTGACCCCTTTAGACCAGAAGGGAGACGCTGTGAAGGCCGAAATCTGTGGGGCTGTATTTGCGTCCCGTCTGAAGAAGTACTTTGAAACCCACTGCAGAATTGAAGTGGAGCAGTGGTTCCACCTTGTGGACAGCCAGACAGTCCTGGGTGCGATCCAGAGGGAGAGTTACGGCTTCCAAACCTTCTTTGCAAACCGCATCGGAGAAATTCAAAGCAATTCACAAGCTCAAGACTGGTGGTGGGTCCCTGGACCGCAGAACATCGCAGACCTGATCACAAGAGGTGGGAGTCCCAAAGACCTGGACAACGACTCTGAGTGGCAAACTGGTCCCAAGTTCCTTACTCTACCTGTGAAAGAGTGGCCCATCAAGTCTGCAAAGGAAATTGCTGTTGCTGCAAGAGAAGGCATAAACAAGCTGCAAAAGAAAGCCTTTGTGGCTGCCATAACAAGGTCCCAGTCTGCCAAGCAAGCACCAAGCCAAGATCAGAAACCAGCTGGACTTGGGCTTGCAGGATCTGCCGTTCAGAGCCTCATTGATGTGGAGCGGTTCAGTGACCTGTCAAGACTCCTGAAAGCCATTGCCTGCGTCTGGAGGGCAGCAAAAAGGTTCCTCGGGCCAAGCAGAACCCTCAACAGACCAAGGTGGGAGGAAGTCCCATCGAGTGGCACCATCTCTGCCAAGGAGCGGCAACGGGCACTGACTGACCTCTTCCTTGCTGCACAAGAGGGCGCCAAATTCCCCAGCACCACGACAGACAGGCTTGTGGTCTTCAAAGAGCAAGGCACTGGACTTCTTGTGTGCGGAGGAAGAGTGCAGAACTTTGAAAGAGACCATGCTGCTGTCCCCCTGCTGCCGGCAGACTCGTGGGTGTCAACACTGCTGGCTCGTGAGTCGCACAATGAAGCGCATGACGGAGTGGCCGGGACCCTGCTCAAAATGAGGAAGAAGGCCTGGGTCATCAGAGGGAGGAGGATCGCACAAAAGGTTGTTGACGCATGCATCCTCTGCAAAAAGTCAAGAGCAAGAAGGTGCCAACAAGTCATGGCTGACCTGCCTCCTGAAAGAACTGAGCCAGCTGCACCTTTCCAATTCACCACTGTAGACCTCTTCGGGCCCTACCTGGTAAAGGACGAGGTCAAGAAGAGGGTGACTATGAAGGTCTGGGGTGTGGTCTTCTGTTGTATGGCCAGTCGAGCCATCCACACTGAGCTGGCCAGCGCAATGTCCACAGAAGCTTTCCTACTGGCCTACCAGAAATTCTCTTCAGTCCGAGGACACCCCAGAAAGGTCTGGTCAGACCCAGGCACCAACTTCATAGGTGCAAAGCCGGTTCTGGCAGATCTGAACCATTTCCTGGACAGTCAGAACAAGGGGGCCCTGGAAGAGACCGCTGCGAGAAGTGGAACTGCATGGGAGTGGAAGATCCATCCAGCCGATTCCCCACACAGAAACGGTGCTGCAGAGGCTGCTGTTCGCATTGTGAAGAGAGCGCTGCAGAGTCTGGGGAAGGAGTCCATACTGACTTACAGTGAGTTCCAAACAGCTTTGTACTTGGCAGCCAACCTTGCAAACGAACGCCCGATTGATGCCAGGATGCAGAGCCGGGAGGACTGTGTCCAGTATGTAACTCCTAACTCTCTCCTGCTGGGAAGAGCCTCCCAAAGTAGTGACGTCAAGACTTTCGATTTTACCACATACCCTTACAAAAGACTCCAAGCAATGCAGTCAGAAGTCAGCAAGTTCTGGAGAAACTGGAGTCAGCTGGCTGGTCCCAACCTCTTCATAAGAAGCAAGTGGCACACAGCCGAGAGGAACGTGGCTGTTGGAGACATCGTCTGGCTGTGCGACCAGAATGCAATGAGAGGCCAGTTCAGACTGGGCAGAGTGGTCAGCACCAACCCCGACAGCAAGGGCATCGTGAGGGATGTGAACGTGAGGGTCATCCCCAGTTTCTGCGTTCCACTTGTGAGCTGTTGTCAGCTGTGGATGCGAAGAAGGCTGCTGACCAGAAGGGGGCAACCCAAGCAACCGTCCTCCACAGAGATGTCCGGCGCCTGGTCGTCCTGCTGCCCATCGAAGAGCAAAAGGGTCACTGACAGTGTATTTAGCTTGAGTAGCGACCTTACCAGTATAGCTACTGTAAAGGTCGAGTGGGAGGTGTGCAGTTCAATGAGAGTTTTGTATTTATTTTAATTTCACTTAAATTCACGGGAGAAAAATTGAAAAAAAATTGAAAAAAATGGGAGGTGTTTAACCTGCGCTAAGCGCAAGCCACCTAATTAGCGCTGTGTGCGTTGGCTGATCAGCGTCAGCTGTCCCTAGCGCAGCTGATCTGACAACGCGGCAAAAGTCAAACTCAGGTGCTTTTAATTAGGTTGCCTCACTCCAGTTGGGAAAAAGACACCGTAAGAGTCACACACAAAAGCTTGCTGTGCTTGACTAATGCTTGAAAATCCTGTGCAACACTGACACTGAAACTTGGAGAGGCAGCCGGTAAGAACTTCTGAGTTTGTCCTACATCGCGGTTGTTTGTGTAAACTTGTTTGTAGCGAGATGTGATGCGCTATGGCATTTAACCAGTGTTTGTCTTGACTGCATATGGTAGTATTGGTTTTCGGACTGCTGTTTCCTTCCTTAGTTACAATGAGTGAAACAGTGAAACATTGTAAAGTTAATAGCCAGGCACAAGTTGGTTTGATTCACTAATGCTCTATCTGTTATATAATGCTGTTGGTTTGAGCCGACGCTTGGCAATTGCGCCCAGTTAGTGGGGTTGCCTATGGTCAAAATGAAGTTAAATATTTAATGTGTATAAATGCTCATTTTATTCACATCGAATTCTATTTTTCTACAGAAATGTATTTTTATGGCTAATCTATAGTGTATTTGTATTACAAAGTTTATCTTTGACATATTTATATGAAGCATTTTTGCACATTACATATTTGCACTTTGCATGAACGCACTGCTCTTTACTGCTTACTAATGTCATGTTCTTTTTCTGCTATATCTCCCTTCAGGTTTTTTACCTGCCTAGCAAAGGGACTAACGGGACTAAAGACCTGCTCTGGAAAAAAAAGGAAAAGGAGAAACTAAAACGGAACTCAGTAGTCCTGTCCATGCTTGAGTGAATTCCAGTGCCTTCAGCTCTGGTCCGGGAGCCGTGGGGTTGGACCCAGATTTTTTTGATAAAGTTATTTTTTTTGCTTTATCTGATAGATTTTAGGTAAGTCTTCAAGATTTCAGACGATGCCCGGTGATATCACTTGAGCATTTTCAGATTTTGAGCCTTTATTGTCCCATAAATGCAAATTATGACAAAAAACTAAAGACACCTAATATTACTGTGAATAATGTTACAAAATGTACCAAATTGCTTATATTACCTGAAAAACATTCACATTGTACTGCCTTAATACTGCCCTTATTGAAACAAACCCAATATGGGGTAATAATTAACCCTTTCATAACAGCAATCCCACAAATAAGACGAGACACTGTAGGTGAATATGGTATTTTTTTAACTTGCAGATATCAATATGAAACTTTATCAGATGATTACTCGTATGAATTGGAGAAAAAAATGTATTACAAGTTTTCTATATTTTATGTTTAAATATGCTAATTAGGCTATTATCTAATTAAATATGCACTAATTTGCATTATAATTTGATGCAATGAATCTGACCACCTGAAAATGCCAGTTTCAAAATTCCTTTTTTATCTTGTTAATATCCTACATACAAGAATATTTACTGTGGTTAATTGTGGCTATCTCCTTTTGTTATCCAGGTACAGAGAAAATACTGCTAATAACCTTAAAAAATGCGATTTCAGCCTATTTTTATGCATTTAGTTATATAAATCAGGTCATGAATGACAAATAAACAAATGCCTCAGTAAAAACATTCACAATGCTTAGTATGGAAAGTATGGAACGGATGCATTATGAGATCCTACATAACATCAAATCATGACAACATACATGACAACATCGCCGGTAGGTAGCCTACCACAAATAGCCAACATAAAAGAAAAAAAAAAAAGAACAACAGAGTGTGGGGGTAACTGGTGAGCAGTCGTTGGCTGTTCCAAAAGATGAGTAAAGAAATGACATACATCCAGTGTATCCAGACTGGTATTGAATGATCACTTAAATCCATAAAGCCATCAAATAAGATCTGTACATGCATTTAAATTTACACAGAAAGACCTATATACACTGCAACATACAGTACCGCACGCAGAGAGAGAGAGAGAGAGAGAGAGGTCTAAACATAGGAAAACAGCTATACATTATATATACGGTTGAGTCAAAAAATTAAGTCAATCCAGTGTATCCTGACTGGTATTAAATGATCACTTAAAAGTCCATGAAGCCATCAAATAAGACATGTACATGCATTTAAATTCGCACAGAAACACCTGTCTACACCTATACAACATACAGAGTCCTTAACATCTAAAACACCTATAGCCTACATTATACTACGCACACACACACACACACACACACACACACACAGTAAAGCTCACACAACATTGGTTCGGCAGCATCCCAGCCGAAAACATGCACAGAAAATGGTGCAAGGCACACTGTTTACAGCACAGCTACATTTCTTAGAATTGCAGGGGCTTTTACTCTTGCAACCACATCTGATCATCTGTAAAATGTAGTCTGGTGCCACTTTGACCTTTTCTGGTACACTTATTGGTATCAGTGCTTTGTTGCATGGGTCTTTCTTCCATCCAAATGCTCCAGGAGATAGTTCAGGTGGAGTGTGAACCAATGTCCTCCACAATATTGCTTGAAAATGAGCCCTTTTCACATTCTCAAGAAATGCCTCTGTTGTTGGTGGAAGAGCAGCCAGGTTAGGTGAAGATAAATGACCTTTCCTATTCTTTTTTCCCCATACCACCAACCTTGTATGTGACATGCTGATACTGTCTGGAATGCCATAACATGCCGACACAAAGTTAGTGGCCTCTCTGGAAAGTTGTTGGAATGGTGCCAGCACATTACCAATTGATGTCAAGTGATATCCAGCTTTTAGGGTCTTGATAACAGAGCCTTTACCAATACCAACATAGGATACCACAGTGTCACACCCTGATATGGCATGGGCTGGTAAAAGGTCAATTACAATGTCATTTTGGGGATTTACATTTTTAATTGTATCTCTTTCCATGTTAATACGATCACCACTGAAATTATGTACTTTGTAGGCAAACAAATAATCAGCCAAAAATTATGTAATTATTACTTACAATTTTTATTTTGTGTTACAACAGCACAGGAAGAGTAAATAGCAATGTATGAAATGGTGAAATTCTGTGTTGAATTAGTACCGGTAATCCTTTCTGGGTATGTCTAAGCTGACACCACCAATATTCGCCTAAATGTTACATATTTCTGCTTGACAAACAGCTAGTTATGTAATTGTCTAAAATTTATTTGGTACGAGGACACTTTCTCCACTTTGATGTGGCAGGCCTACCACCCAGAATGCTCTATGGTTAATCATAGTGCAGTTATGAAGCTGTCAAAAGCTTGTGGGCTATGACTGCAGCGAAATCAACATGAAAGGGTTAATATCTGAAATTGGCACATCACCCACTCTTATCCTGATGGGTAAGTGTTGGACAACTACAAACAGCAAAACCAAACAACCCACTATGAGATATAAAGCCACGTTTGGCGAAATGTTGGCCTTTGTGTCTCCGACTTGGAAAATCAGGCTTTTTGGGTGAATGCCCCGCCCCCAAACATGCATGACCCCACCCCCACTGATGTCCATACCTCACCACCTGTTCTTATACACATCCCACCATGTAAACAAACACAAAATAAGTATGGTATAGGGTATTTGGTCAGCATAACATGAATAGGGAGCCAAAGACTGTTGTAATCTATGGCTGCAGCACATCAAGCATAAAAGGCTCAATATCTGAAAATGCTCAAGGGATATCACCGGGCATCGTCTGGAATCTTAATAGGTACACCTTAGGCAACCACAAACTGCAAAGAAAAAAACTTTATCAGACGAAACTGGGTTCGGCTGATATTTGGCTTTTGGCTGCCGGACTACTCCACCAGTGTCACCTTTTCAAGCTCAAACAAACAACAAACAACAAACTCAAACTCAACAAACAAAACTCAAAACAAAACTAAACAATACCAAACAACTTGACAATTTTAAATAGTCTGCATCATTTTTCTTTGTTCCTCACCATGCTACACAAAAGCTGTAATTAAATTCATTATATTTAATAGTCACACGTTCGGGCTGATAATTGTGCCTAAGAATAACACTCCATGTACGCAGGTCAATTTTAAATGATTCAGAGAGTTCACATTTTCATTCAGTCTGAGGTCGAAACCATTTTTGTTTGTAATCTGTGATTCTTCTTTTTTCACATGTATATTAAAGTTCCAATTTCGATCTTGAAAATGGCCCATTTCACTTTAGGGCTGCACAATTAATCGAAAAATAATCAAAATCGTGATAACATAGTGAAATCGAACTCGTGATTTTAATCGTGATTTAATCGTGGCAATAGTGACCTACTTTTGAGAGCGTCTTTGAACCCAGAACATACTGACAGGCTGGTGTTTCTGGCCAGAAATCTGTCCACCTAAGTTTCATGCTATTGCCTTTACATAATTATTACAATTCATTTTATTTTGCTCATCCCGTATGTAATTCATTCTTGGTTATATTTCATCTTGTTATGATTTTCAAATCAATCAATCAAAAATCAATAATCGTGATTAATAATCGTGATTATGATTTTGACCAAAATAATCGTGATTATGATTTTTTTCCATAATCGTGCAGCCCTATTTCACTGTGATTGACTTGAAGGACAGTTCAAAATGAGCGGAGACAAAATGAGGATACAAGCACATTTCCAGTAACTGCTTGGTTTCGAGGCAACATGAGTTGGAAAGGAGGCCATTTGAATGCAGTAGCTGAAATATATGCAGCATTGAAAGTAAAGGTTTAAAGGTGCACTGTGCAAGATGTGGCCAGAATAGGTACTATTGCAGCTATGCTTCTCAGTGAACCTGTGCTGCCTATTGCCAATTTTGATTTTTGCATGAATATTTTCTAAGAAATAGAATTGAAAAGGTGGCCATATGCAGTAGCTGAAATATTAACAGCGTTTAAAGTAAGGGTTTAAAATAAATGTGTGGCATTATACTAGGCATTACGAGTAGCCATGCAAATATATGAGGGGGGTCAAATGTTCCCCGCAACCGGGGAACTTGGGACCCTTCTTTTTAAAAAGGGTTCTATGTTCCCCACTGCTTCCAAATAGACTGCTGCCGCATGGCAAAGTGCAGGTTGTTGTTGCACCTGTGACAGGTTAGGTTTAGGGATAGTTTTGGTCAGGGCACAAATTTACAACTCAAAAACATTGCATTACTGACAGGTTAGGTTTAGGGATGGTTTTGGGAAGGGTTAGATACAATGCAGGGAACATAGAACCCTTTTTTTTAGAAAATGGGTCCTAAGTTCTCCGGTCTCATACAAAGACCGGGGAACATAGGACTCAAGGAATAGGACCCGGGGAACATATACGCTCCCATATGAGACATAGGTGAGCATGGTCAACAGACCTACACCATGAACAAACATTCATGGAAGTAAACCGGTTTTCATATAATAGAACAGCGCAGTTGGATATTAGCAATAAAATCTATTCATGTATTGTAGGATGAGCCACCATTATATGGTTTCGCGATTAGCAAACACCATCTGATATCTTTCCCTGGTTTAAATATGACTATTCCCGTCTCATTCCATTACACCGACAATGAAAGGAGTGAGTAGTCACAGTTGCTATTTGCACCCGGATGTGAATAGCCATTTTTATTATTTGGACGCGAATGTGAATATCCATTGTTGCTATTTGCACACGGGTGTGAATAGACATCAATTGTTGCTATTTGCACCGGGGTGTGAAAAGCCAGTGCTGCTATTTCCACCACGTGTAAATAGTCATTTTTGCTATTTGCACCTGGGTATGAATAGCATTTGTTGCTATTTGCACCCCGGTGTGAATAGTCATTGTTTCTATTTGCATATGGATGTGAATTGATGCTATTTGCACCCGGGTGTGAATAGCCATTGTTGCTATTTGCACCTGGTTTGGAATAGCCATCGTTGCTATTTGCACCCGGGTGTGAATAGCCATTGTTGCTATTTGCACCTGGTTTGGAATAGCCATTGTTGCTATTTGCACCCGGGTGTGAATAGCCATTGTTGCTATTTGCACGTGGGTGTGAATAGCCATCGTTGCTACTTGCACCAGGGTGATGGCCATTGTTGCTATTTGCACCCGATTTGGAATAGCCCTCGTTGCTATTTGCCGCTGGGTGTAAATAGCCATTGTTGCTATTTGCACCCGGGTGTGAATAGCCATTATTGCTATTTGCACCCCGTTTGGAATAGCCATCGTTGATATTTGCACCTGGTTTGGAATAGCCATCATTGCTATTTCCACTTATTTTCTCTAAAACTAGGCCTACCTAATTAGACACCAAAACATGCTACACAAGCATCTAAGGAGCTTATACATCTGTTTTCTCTCAACACTTCTTATTTAATCATGCAAAGACATAAAAGGTTTATTGAAAAAGACAATATGGAGAAGAGGAGAACAATAAGGGAAAATGTAAAGTAAAAACTTTCCCCCTTTCTCTCATTTCCCCTTAAAAGCAGTAGCAGTTTCCAAACCGACCCATTGTCATTAGAGTCCCTCTGCCATTTGTCTGCATTTGGTGCCATTTAGCCACTTGGACTCCAGCCACCAGACCTGATGACAGCTTTGGCTGGGCCCGGGACAAATATATGTGATAGGGCCCCAAACCCTATCAATACAATGTAATGAGGATCCAAGTCTGGGCCCCTTCTCCTGGGCCCAGGACAAATTACCCCTTTGGCCCTCCTTGTCGGCTTCCCTGCTCCCCACCACCACTACCACTACTGCCCTCCTCTCTTTCTATAGGATGATAGTGCTGCTGTGCTGTGATCTCGTAATGGCCATAATGGCTGTCTGTGGGGGAGGCTGGGAGGGTGAGGTGGGTTGGCTGTGGTGTAGGGGGATGGAGTGGTGTTGCAAAAGATTTACTGTTGGCCCCCACAGCCCTGGATCTCTCTCTCTCTCTCTCTCTCTCTCTCCTTTTATAATCCAGGAACCTCCCCAGGGCTGGTGGGAATAAATAATAAACCAGCCCCTAAATCAAAGTTACTCTCTATAACAGGTCAACCTGATATCACAATGGAGCCTCACAGTGAGGTGGAAGCACATACCAGCTGCTGCCTGCTGCCATGGGGTTGGGGTGGGATAGCCTGGGTGAAAGCCAACTGTTGACTACCACACAGTCTGGAACAAGCCAAGTGGGTGGGAGATGGTCTGACCTTACTCTACAATTTAAATTCAAATTGTGCTTTATTAGCACGACTGTTACGATACAGTGTTGAGGCATAGAAATAACAAGACAAAAGTGTGAATAGTGTAACCATAACCAATCAGTAACATACTCCACAGTGATTTCTGCGTCACCATTCTCAACTGTTTGCTGATTGGCAGAACCGTGAGCGAACTGAGCTAAGAGGGTTGAGCCAGACTATTGTCGGGACTTCTCGAGACAGCTGACGACCCTGCTCACGTGACAACAGAGTTCTGGACTTTTGGCACATGAACGGCACAGATCCCGGAACAATCGGGAATCATGCCTGTTTTGTTTTGGTCCGCTTTTCTTTTTTTCACCACCCCTTGAGCCTCCACATCCACAGTAGGCTAAATTAAACAGTCAGAGACCAGCATTACTGACATATGTGCATCTGCAATTGAATGACATTAATTGATAGTGATTACAATATGACATTTTAGCATTTATGATACTGTTTACATGCCAGTTGCATGCATGGTGATGATGCGTGTGCCGTCACACGAAACATTAGGAACTCGTTATATACTTCCGCCCGAGATCAAGCTCGACAATTATCGACCTGACATTGCGTCACCAAATGTTCACGCCCACTTTCCCCGAGTTTTAGGTAGGCTTTCTTGGGATTCTCGACATTTTCAACGAGCCATGCATATGTACGGAGCCAGTCGTTCTCGTTTCAGTTCTCATGTTTCAGAAGAAGTCTGGAACAAATGACTAAACGAGGATTAGTTTTACACGCATCATCACATGTTATCAGAATCAGCACTGCTGATTGTTGAGTAGATTTTCTAGTGCTATGGGGGATTCACAGTATCCCTTTTTTCAATCAGCAAAAAGATGGACAGATTTGTCACTCGGTGACAGAGCTGAAAGCGATATTCTGACTTCCAGAGATTGTTTGAAGGCAGTTTCAATTGATTTTTTTTAAATTCACACAAAGCATCGACACGCCAGCAGGAAGCCAGGCGCTTTGCACTAAGTCTGACTCTCCAGTCAAGACAGGCAGTCCAGCTATAAATTCAACCTTTTCAAATGCATTCATTCTCATCTCGGGTAAGAGTCTTGCATGGCACTGCCAGACGTTTTTCATTGGGACATTTCATGGTGATTTCTTTTTTGGAATACTTAACCCAAAAAGTGTCCTTTTTGCCCCATAGAATGCAATGTTCCCTCCCAAAGTCTTAACACATGCACACGCATATTCACTCTCTCTCACTCTCTCTCTCTCTCACACACACACACACACACAATCACGCACACACACGTACAGAGACCGATAAAGATACAGAGACAGCGAGGGGCCATGATTGACAGGCAGGTTTTTGTCATAGTTGGTAAAAAAATCCAGAAACCAGACTATTTGTTTCTGTCCCTGATGTGCGTATGTCGAATCCCATCATAGCACACATTAGAGTGACGGCTGCCAGCAGAGGAAAACATGTTGCCAAACATTGCAGAGGTGCAGATTATAATTGACACATTTGAGCAAACTCATGGAGAGGGAGGACGAAGAAATAAATAAGAAATGATTGCATTGCCGATCGTTGTGCGAGTTCCACTTCTTGCTTCTGCCAACAAGACATGTTGCCAAACATTGCAGAGGTGCGGCGCACTGTAATTGACACATTTGAACAAAGTCATGGAGAGGGAGGATAAATCAAAATTTAATCTCATCATCACACTGAACACTGCATTGTTTTGTCTGCATGTATGCTTGCATGGGCATGCGGTCATGTGTGTCTGTCAAGATTTCCATTTAGCTGCCCCCTGCTGCTGCTGCTGCTCCCCATTCAAATACGTAAGGGGTAACGACAGACACTGGCCCAATTCGAAACAGGGAAGGCAGCTGTCCTTCCAGTGAGCTAACTGGACATCGAGTCATGAAGTGTGAATCGAAACGAAAAATTGCTTTATTTCCTCTCTCGGCAGTTGACTGCATTTGTGGGCGTAATGAGGATATTTCGAGGATGCCTTGGTACCCCACATGCTGTGCGCCACCTCCCTCTCAACCGGAAACCTGAAATACAAACATGGCTACTACCCAAGCTACTACCTTATCATACTCTTTATTCTGACACTTATGTATGTAGATATTGAAAATCGAATGGATAAATCAACATTGTAGTATCTAAATATGCTGTCTCTAGATCGATTTATAGCCTATTTTACGATTCCGCCGTCTGACGATCATTCACCGTTCAAATAGCATGCGTAAGCTATGCGCTAACGTGATGAACGTAACTCCCGCCATAGAATCGCCGTAACATCAAATGCGCAAGGCGGCGCACTCGTTAGTGCCGTTCGTAACGGCTGCCTCATCAGCTAACTTCGCCTATCTGATCAGTGACCTGTTTATGTAGGAGGAGAGTCATCGAGTCACTGCCTCCCGTTTCGAATTGGGCCAAGGTGACCGGTTATACGAGGTTAATGGCGAAGTGGCGGCTCCGAACTCTGGCGACGTGCGAAGCACAGAGTTGCCTCCCCCAAGTAGCCTGATAAACCAGCCTTAATGTGAGACTGGATGTGTAATTTAGTCTGGCCCCGATGAACGATACATCCGAAGATTGTTGATGAGAACAACCTGTTGTTTTTTCAAACCGTGCCGGCACTCTGACCAATCAGCGATCTTTGCCGTTGATGTGCTTTCCCAACGCTGTTGTGAGCTTCGTCGTCAGTCCTTCAAAACCCCGCCCGCTTTGGTTCAAAACAAATCTCTGCGTTGTGATTGGTTTTGCCAGACTAAGGGCACAGTGTTCGAAATATTTTTATCCGAGGCCAGACCCACTCGCCAGCCAATCATTTTTGGCGTCCAGCGGGTGGCGCTGGTTTACTAGGCTATCCCCCAAGCCATTAACCTCGTATAACCGGTCGACCTCGAATGCCGTTATCCTGCTTATCTGCCATAACACCAGAGTACTTTTTTACTGTCTTACTGTCTGTAAAGTTGTATGAACCATGTCATCTGCACCAGGATCTTGTGAGAGTAAGATAGTGAACGTTGCTATGCAGGCGTCTAACTAAAGCCGGGCATACACTGTGCGATATTTTCACTCGTGGGTCTTAAGCTGCTGCTCACACTGCACGATGGAATTTCACTGTTTAAAAGTTCACCGCTCACGACTCACGTCCTCACACTACACGAGCCGACAGTCGGATGCGAGCGAAATGCTTCCACCGTACGACGCGACAGGCATGTTTCCCCGGTCTGCAGAGGAGGGAACATGCGCACATCAGGTGGAGATGAGGTCGCGCTCAACAGCGAATCGCACGACCCTATTCAAGTGTCAAATCAGGTCGTAGCACTGCTTTAACTGTGCGATTTACGCACGAGCCACGACCAGAATTTCAAACTGTTTTGATTTTCTTGCGACCCTGCGATTGCACGATCGTGAGGTGAAATCGCTTGTCGTTACCCCATGTAAACTGCACGATGCGAGACTCACGATTGACCTGCGATTGAGCAAGAAGTCGGCCTGACTCTCAAAAGTCGTGCGAGTGCCAAATCAGGTCAAAATCGGGGCAAAAGTCGCACAGTGTAAGCCCAGCTTTAGACGTGTCTAGCATATTTGTTTGGTATCCCAACGTTGTGATTATTTCATTTTCCGTAGACAATGTGTGTGGTTTCTTTAGATACCGTCAGCATTCCAAGCAAAGGATCTATGTGCGTCGCACGCTTGACACCTGACAGGTTCTCCGGGATCACCCCATTAGCCAATCAGAAAAGAAAATTCTGTTGCGTAGGCAGATACGCCTCTATTCATTGCAGAAGAAACAG
>NC_085867.1:22238061-22255561 GCF_034702125.1 Engraulis encrasicolus | reverse complement strand
GACAGGACAGTCGAAGATGGTGACAGGAAGTGAATGGGACAGAGAGACAGGGGAGGATCGGGAAATGACCCCGGCCACTCTCGAACCGGGGTCCCCGTGGGTGGGCATGCAAGCCCAAATGTGGGGTGCTTAGCGCGCTGCGCCACAGCGCCTCCATAATGACCTTATGATACCTTGAGCTTTCCGGTATGCAAATTCGCATCCGCTCTATTTCAGGCACTAAACTCAAGGAAGCAAACCCACATATTCAAAAGGACATTTCAATAGCCATAGCAGCGTAGCTGGCACAAGGGGCCTTGAGGAGACTTACAGTAACCAGAATCAAAGAGTGAGCTGGTGCTCACCCTAGATAGATATATTTTAATCAGCAGGCTGAGGGAGCTAGGAGAACTCAGCAGCAAGGCCAGCAGAGCAAAGATGACCAATCATTAACATCAGCTTTAATACACTGTACCAATGATGACCAATCACTAACATCAGCTGTAGCAATGATGACCAATCACTAACATCAGCTGTAGCAATGATGACCAATCACTAACATCAGCTTCAGGTGGCTGCAATGATGACCAATCACTAACATCAGTTTCAGGGGGCTGCAATGATGACCAATCACTAACATCAGTTTCAGGGGGCTGCAATGATGACCAATCACTAACATCAGTTTCAGGGGGCTGCAATGATGACCAATCATTACCACCAGCTTCAGGGTGCTGCAGTAGAATTATCTTGACAGGTGTCCCAGCCAAGGAAGCCGACAGAGGGGGGGGGACAAAATTATCAGTTGTCCTGGGCCCATGTAGAAAGGGGGGTGGGGCAGACTTGGGTCCTCATTACATTACATGTTTTGGGTGAGGGGGCCCTTTCAGATGACTTTGTCTCAGGCCGGGCCAAAGCTGTCAGTGGCCCGGGTCCCTGCCACCATTTGTAGCTGTTTTAAAACACTGGGTCTTTCTCAAATGCAAGGCCAGTGTCCTTCGAAGTGTACCAACCTAATTAGTCACGCCCAGTGATTGGATACCCGTTATTAGTCATACCCAGTGATTGGATATTCTGTAGAGTTCACCAAAAAGTATCCAATCACTGGGCGTGACTAATTAGGCTGATACACTTGGAAGGACACTGGCCTTGCATTTGAGAAAGACCCACAGTGATGAAGTATGGATGGTAGACAGGTGTAATCTACTTTTTTGTGGTGGGTATACTGTATATTTGATCATTTTTTAGGTGAGTATACTGAATATATTTGTGTTATTCTAAATAATGGATCAATCAATTTTAGTTGGGTATACTGAAATCCCTGAAATTTTGAGGTGGGTATACTGCGTATACCTGTGTTCTACATAGACTACACCACTGGAGACAGGGGACAATTGTAGTAGAGAAACAAAAGGCAAAACAAACGGAAAAACAAACCCCTGTTGTCTCATTAGACAGGTCATCAGCTGGGAAAATTAGGCCTTTCGTCCTACCGCACTTTTCTCTGTGGATTACTGACCAGAAGCCCAATTGGAAGAAATTAAAACATGGGGCCACGTCAATTTTTGCTCAGAATTCAATATGGCCGCCATTTTCCAAAATGACTTGTTTTCATGCATTATTACATTGTACTATAAGGTGATATTCATGAACGATGAACTACTTTCAGCACTATTCTGTCCTATTTCCTTACATACATGTTTACAAAGGTTGACTAAACTAAAATAAATGAAAATAAAGTTGACACCTTGCAATATCCAAAAGAAAGTGCTGAAAATAATGTTTGAAATGCACATACAGAGTCTATGGCTGCGAAAATTAGGCCTATTGTCCTGTCAGGGTTTTCACAGTGTATTACAGACCAGAAGGACTATTGAAAAGGATTCACCAGCTGGTTGCCATCTCAAATGTGCTCCAAAATTCAAAATGTTTGTCTGTTTTTCAGAATGACTTTCATACATTTTTTCTCAATACTGTAAGACCATAATTATCAATAAAGATAACCTATTTTCAGTGAAATCTCCTATCTACAGACGTGAGTACAAAGGTTGGCAACAGAAAAATGTAAATTTCCTATAGACAATATCCTAAGGATTGTTGTCAGAAAATGATTGAATTACACATACACAGTTGACTGCTGAAAAAAGGCTATTGATCTGCCAAACTTTTCACATTAGATTTCTGACCAAAAGTTTTTCAGGCCTACATTTTTTTGCATAAAGCAAGGGTGAGTGTGCGTGCGTGTGTGTGCGCGCGCGCGCGTATCCCCCGCTCATCTTTCCCCTGCTCTGCAGTATCTTTCCCCCACACACTATTCTGCCTCCTCCACCCCCTCACTCATCCCCCCCACACACACTATTCTGCCCCCTAACCCCCTCACTCATCCTTCCCATGCTACTCTGCCCCTCCACCCCTCACTCACCCCCCACTATTCTGCCCCCCACGCTCAACCCCCCTGACTCATTCTTCCCCCACCCCCCCACAAAATACTCGCCCACCCCCCACCCAATGTGAAAGGTTTGGCAGGTCAACCCCCCCCCCCCCCCCCGACTCTACTTACCACCCCCCCACACACACACACACACATTATTCTGCCCCCCCCCGAACCCCCCACACACTATTCTGCGGGCCCACCTCTTAATTCAATCCCGACTCATTCCCCCCCAACACCACTCTGCCCCCCTACCCCCACTCACCCCCTCATTCATCCCCCCGCTCCTCCAATTCGGTCCCCTACCCCCTACCCCCCCCACCTTACCCCCCCCAACACACTGTATCTATGTCAGTGTATGTAAAGAAGCACACTGGCCACACACACTTGAGAAAAGCGCACTCAGGCACACGTACACACACATTAGTGAAAGTGAAAGCCCATTGGGAAACTCCAACTCCCATTGTCATTGTGACACGGCACTCCACAGCACACAAGTGAACACTGCACACTGCACACAACGAAATTGCATTTATGCCTCACCCGTGCAAGGGGGCAGCCCTCAGCGGCGCCCCATGGGGAGCAGTGCGGTGGAACGGTACCATGCTCAGGGCACCTGAGTCATGGAGGAGGATGGGGAGAGCACTGGTTGATTACTCCCCCCACCAACCTGGCGGGTCGGGAGTCGAACCGGCAACCTCTGGGATGCAAGTCTGACGCCCTAACCGCTCACCCATGACTGCCCTTAAATCCATGAATACAAACGCACGCACGCACACACAGTTTGGCAGGACAATATGCCTTTTTTCAGAAGTCCACTGTGAAATTCAATCATTTGACAACATTCCTTTGGATATGTCAAAGTGGCAAGATACAGGGGGTGGACAAAATAACTGAGACACCTACCATTTTAGTGTTGGAAGTTTAATGGCTCAAGTGGACCAGCCTGTTGGCCAATCTTCATTAATGGCACATTGCACCAGTGAAGTGAAGTGTGAAGGTTCAATTAGCAGGGTAAGAGCACAGTTTTGCTCAAAAATGTGCAATGCACACAACATTATGGGTGACATGTCAGAGTTCAAAAAGGTGTAACTGTTGCATCTTTGACCGAGACAGTCTTTGTGATGTATCAAGAGCCACAGTATCCATTGTAATGCAGGGCTTTTTCTAGGCTTTTTTGGCATGAGGGAGCATCATGGCAGGTTACGGAGGGAATTTACTAGGGGCGCTCAAAAAAGTAATTTATATATTAAAAAAAAGAAGTATGAGGGTGCACCCACGGAGGTACGAGGGTGGAGCGCCCCTATTTCCCCGTTCAGAAAAAGCCCTGTAATGTCTGCATACCACCAAGAAGGATGAACCACATCCAACAGTAATAACTGTGGATGCAAGAGGAACTAAATGACACTAAAATGACAGGTGTCTCAGTTATTTTGTCCACCCCCTGTATATATATTCATGCCTTTTTCTAGACAACCTTTATACTCACGTCTGTAAGGAGATAGGACAATTTAACTGAAAAATAGGTCATCTTTATTGGTAATTATGGCCTTACAGTATTGAGAGAAATGTGTGAAAGTCTGCCATTCTGAAAAACAGAGAACATTTTGAATTTTGGAGCACATTTGGAGCACATGGAGCACATTTCATCTTTTTCAATAGGCCTTCTGGTCTGTAATCCACTGTGAAAACCCTGACAGGACAATAGGCCTAATCATCGCAGCCATAGACTCTGTATGTGCATTTCAATCATTATTTTCAGCACTTTCCTTTGGATATTGCAAGGTGGCCAACTTTATTTTCATTTCTTTTAGTTTAGTCAACCTTTGTAAACATGTATGTAAGGAAATAGAACAGAATAGTGCTGAAAGTAGTTCATCGTTCATGAATATCACCTTATAGTACAATGTAATAATGCATGAAAACAAGTCATTTTGGAAAATGGCGGCCATATTGAATTCTGAGCAAAAATTGACGTGGCCCCATGATTTAATTTCTTCCAATAGGGCTTCTGGTCAGTAATCCACAGAGAAAAGTGCGGTAGGACGAAAGGCCTAATTTTCCCAGCTGATGACCTGTCTACATTTGTAACATCACTCTCTAAATCCCTGTGAGTTGCATTTGCATTCATCGCCACATGCCATCGTCTCGAAGGTGTCCTGCCGCGCTGCTAATTGAAGTGTCGTTGAACAGCTAATTAGCCAAGTCAATATTTATGGAAATCTACACAACAAAACCAGCAACCACCTCTTTAATTCATTTTTATTCTTATTTTGTTTTATGTCACTTCGAAATGCATAGATCTGAGAGAGGAACTCACAGTTCTCCTCGTTTTCCTGCATTTACAAGTAGGCCATGATGTTTGTCATTCAGAGATGCTTTTGTCTCGATTTAACCCCTCCAGAAGCCTTTATTTTTTAATGTGTTTGTGTCTATTAGACCACAGTGCAGCTCCAAGAAACATCTTCTCAGTAGGTGAACCGAGATGCCCTGAAGTGCAATTCATCTTCTGCTCAATCCAGCTGGGGATGTCAACCACAGACGCCAATGCACTGTGGAGCTGCACAAAAGAACAAAAACCTTCAAGAGTCATTCAAGGCAACCCTTAGCATCAGAGCCGGATTAACGCACAGGCTAGATATGGCTGCAGCCTAGGGGCCCCCACCTGCCAGGGCCCCCACCACAGGCTAGATATGGCTGCAGCCTAGGAGCCCCCACCTGCCAGGGGCCCCCACAGACTAGAAATGGCTGCAGCCTAGGAGCCCACCTGCCAGGGCCACCACAGTCTAGATATGGCTGTAGCCTAGGAGCCCCCACCTGCCAGGGCCCCCACAGACTAGATATGGCTGCAGTGTAGGGGTCCTCACCTGCCAGGGCCACCACCACAGGCTAGATATGGCTGCGGCCTAGGAGCCCCCACCTGCCAGGGCCCCCACCACAGGCTAGATATAGTTGCAGCGTAGGGGCCCCCACCTGCCAGGGTCCCCACCACAGGCTGGATATGGCTGCAGCCTAGGGGTCCTCACCTGCCAGGGCCACCACCACAGGCTGGATATGGCTGCAGCCTAGGGGTCCTCACCTGCCAGGGCCACCACCACAGGCTGGATATGGCTGCAGCCTAGGGCTCCTCCTGATTGGCCAAAAGTGAAAAAATGTGTCAAGATACAATATTGAAAAAAATGATGGTGTTTTGAGTACTGTTGGTGGAAATGTTATCCCCAATTCCTAGTTATTATGACACTGTGTATGTAAATTAGTCACAAAATTTACCCTCCGGGGGCCCCACAGCCAACCTATAGCTATCCCTCTTACTTTCGTCTCCTCTCTCTCTCCCTGCCTCTCTTTCCTCTCTCTCTCTCCCTTCTCTCCCTTCTCTCGTCCCCGTGCTTTCACAATCTCACGCTCCCCATTGTTTGTCTCTCTGTTTCTCTCTTTCCTTCCAACTCTTTCAGTTTCTGTCTGTGCATCTCTCTCCCACTCCTCTTTCTATAGATGAGTTGATGAGTGGATGCAAGTGTTATTTTCCACAGTGCAGAGTTCTACTCTGGAGCACTTACAGTATTCATTTAGAAACAATTGTGCCTCACTCTTTAATATTTATTTCAAAATAAAAAGGGCAATGTAGCCTACTTGTGTATAGGCTCTGGTTCTGAATGCAAAAAGAGTGCTCAGACTCTCATGGGGTGGAAAGACCTTGAGGATGTTCTGAGCAAATTACAATTCATCAGCACAGAAGATAATGTGAACACACCATGGGATGCCACTCTCCCTGCGGTGACGCATTTCCCAGATACGGCGATGGAGGCTTGTGTGTGTGTGTGTGTGTGTGTGTGTGTGTGTGTGTGTGTGTGTGTGTGTGTGTGTGTGTGTGTGTGTGTGTGTGTGTGTGTGTGTGTGTGTGTGTGTGTGCGTATGTGTGTGTGTGTGTTCATGTGTGTGTGGGTGTGTGTGCGTATGTGTGTGTGTGTGTTCATGCGCATGCACTTCCGTGTGAGGTGCAATCCACGGGAGAGATGCTGTGTTTCCAAATAGCAACCTCCATAATTAAGGCTAAGCACAGACATCAAGGGGATTTCAGAAGCAGAACTGGCTTCCTCTCCCCCATCAGCCAAAACATGAAGCAATCCCATTGTAATGGGGCTTCCAAGACCAGCCTTATGCAATAAGACGAGTTAGAGAGAGAGAGGCAGAGAGACATAGTAAGAGCAAAAGAAACAGAGCGAGAGAGAGAGGGAAAAGCAAACCAAAAAGAGGGAGAAAGAGAGAAAAATGTGCAAGACAGAGATGACTCTCTCTCTCTCTCTCATGTCTCAAGGCCATTGGCACAAGAACTGAAGCAGGACCTCCTCCAGAGTCAAGCACCAATGAAATAGCACATTTCCCAATGAACATAATCACATGTACGTAGCTCCTCGCTGTGCACGGCTCAACACTTTTTGCTCCCCTCAAGGCACCACGCCACAGCAGAACAGAACAGAGGTGCACAATAACAAAGTTAAGCACTGTACTTAAATTGAGGTTGATTTTTAGTAATTGTACTTTCATGTTACTACAACTGAATGACTCCATATGTTCACGTTACTTTCACTTTCACATCACACACAGTACTACGCAACTGCAGCACTTGTTTTCTACTCCTGTTGGGGAGTCAAGTGGGAGGAGACGAGATCCACCAATGCGCCACTTTGTCCTCCTCGAAGATGTTTTGATAACTGTAGGCTTTAAAGGTGCATTGTGTGGTCAGAGTAGGAATTGCAACTATGCTGCTCATTGAACTTATGCTGCCTGTTGTCAAATTTGATCTTTTCATGAATATTTACAAAATAGTACACTATTTAGGCTACTAGTATGAACAAAGAACAGTATATTTCCCAGCTAAAAAAACGTATATTTCTGGAAATTCAAAATGGCAGACAGAGATGGGAGAGGATGCCCCTTTTCATGTATGAAAAGTGCAATTTTCCCAGTCATAATGAATACTTAGAATTTGATGGTGGTGATAAGTATTCAAGAATATGGTAACATTTGTGAATGGGCAGCATGAATTCTGGAAAGAAACTGCTAAAAATATTACACAGTGCCCCTTTAATGACATGTGAAAATATTCTGTATTTTTACTGGACCACTGCAGAGCCTGCTGCTGGGCCTTGCTCAGCCCCTAGGGCAGGGGTACTCAATTAAAAGTCCCCGAGGGCCAGTTTTTCAAAATTCCTCCCATTAAAGGGCCAACACGAGCCGCCCCCCTCCCCCCACTAAAAAAAAACCATAACAAAAAATGATAAGGCCTTTGTCAGCACAAAACACGCACTCACAGCAGATATTTAGTTTCCAGTGACAGGATGGGGGGAAAATTCTCTCATACGACTACATGGCCTGCATTTTCCTGGAGCACTGTTGGGTGAGGTGCCTGCCTTGCTCTCATTGCCACCCTTCATTTTTTTTTTTAAATGACACAAGATTATTTGTTAGCCTAGATTTGCAGACTACACCCATACATATTTATTTCTTAGTGAGAAAACCAATAAGCCTGAAGATAACACTTTTCAAACAAATGTTGCTTATTATGACTTTGTTTATGCAGCTCTCACATGCATACTGCATAATGCAATAATATCATGGACCCAGCAAAGAGGAGGACGCCTTAGGTTTTGCCAACAAGAAAATGGCACATTTGATGCAATGTTGATTACATGCATCAGCCAATAATAAATTGTCAAGTTACTCATAACTTTGTTTGTAGTCTGAAGAGGGGCTTAGCATTCCAAACGAACTATTTGGGGACTGTTTAAAAGTGTGAAAAGTTTATAAAGCAATTCGTTTTTTAAGTAGGCTACCACTAGTTAGCTGCCAGCAGAGCTCAAACACAATTTGCCTTCATTTGTGTTAGCAACTAGCTACAGCTAGTGCTAAACCAATTCGAAGTCCTAACACACTGTTTGCAATGAAATGTGGACCATTACTTTCAAAAACGAGGCAAAGAGAACTTTGTAAATTACTTATTTGCAAGTTCTGATACCGTCCTTCCCTTCTGTAGTCCACCTCACAACAACCTCTAATGCCACCCTCATAGTCACTTCTGTTTGGAGCCTGCAGGGAGAAACTGATTGAGGGAGCGGGGCACGGCAAGCGTCTTCCTAGCGTCTGTGGCGCGATTTCAAAATAAGAGCCGGCAGCGCGATCGGACCAAAAATTTTTTTTTTTTGGGTGTACATTTTTCAAAATTATTTGAGGGCCACAAATAGATGCCTCGCGTTGCACAAATGGCCCGCGGGCCGCTATTTGAGTATGGGGGCTGTTAGGGAGTTGAACATTAACTCTCTAGCTCTCTTAGCTCAACAACTCTGATCCAGAGGAGTCAACACTGTGTAGTGTTGCTGCAACTCTTGATGTTCAGATTTTGGCTGGAATCTAACTCAGACAAATTTGCTGTGTACTATAACCTCATTTGTGATTAGCACATAAAGGAGCATGTGCAGCAGCTTTGTGGCACAAAGCCCTACAGACTAAGAGTACTGCTATAAAATAATTTCAAGAGAAGATTGTTTTGTTCCTTTTTTGGCTCCTCTTCCTTGTGATAGGGAAATTAATTTGAGAGAATGTGCGTGCAAGTAAGAGAGGTGGAAGGATTGGAAGAGAGATCGGGGGGCGGTCTTTTTGACAGATATTTCTGTGGAGAAAGATTGGGCCACTCAGTAACAAGTTCATCTCTACTGTATATATTGTATTACTTCCATCCATTTCTTTTTTTTCTTAATCCAATTTGTAACAGGGATCTGATTCTGTTAGGGCAATCAATTTTCATGTTTAAGTTCTGTAGGGACACAAGAAAAAAACCAGAGCTCATAATAACATAACAAAATGTGGGGCAGAATCTAGAGACTGTACTACTTTCATTCCCTTGTGCCTCCTGTTGAAAGAATATCCAGCTTGATTTATATGGAGAGCCACAACCATGCAAACCATATAATTCTCTTGTTAGTCCCTGATGTGGAATTTTGGTCATTTTCTTTCCCTCCCGCATCCTCTAATTGCTAGTTTCGTCCCACATTGTTTTTTGTGAGTGTCCATCGCAAAAGGCATTAAGAATTTATGCCCTTGCTTGATGTACTTTTAAGGGATTGTGGTACAGCAGGGTCCGAATAATAGAGATACTGAAGTTTTCCAGAGAAGTAGTAACACACAGCATTAAAGAGGTGCATCCCTATGCTTTCTGGCTAATGAGGCTCCCTCAACAATAAGTGTAAGTCTACTTCCACATAGCCCAGCCCATAGGAAGATCCACTGGCCTTTCTTAGCAGTGTGAAAAAACATGTTTACTTTTGTGATGCAGAACTGGAAAGCTGCTGTATGAAGAATTAAACAAACAGTCGCAATAGGAAGAAGAAGGTACTTTCAGCCACTCCATGTCTCGCTGTTTTTGTCTTTTTGTTTTAAACCCATCAGACAAAATCCCACACGCTTCATTTCTGTTTGCTTCCTGGGTTTAGAATTTGGCTTCTATGCTAATCTCTTGCACATCTGATGAATAGAAGACAATGCCTGAAGAGAACAATATTGAGGTTTAGTGCTGGTGGAAAAAGAGTGGAAAAAAACATATTTCCTGAAAGCATTATGTTGTTTTGTATGCAGGCAGCTTTTATTGACCGTACAGATTCTTCTCAGCCCCTGTCTGGGAGTCACAGTCGGTTGGCTACCCAGCCCACGTCCGCCTCACGCCCTCCCCTGCCCCACAATCCCGGCTAGGGACATGGCAAAGTTCGGAAAATTCTAGATCAATGGATTGGATTTAGAGGGTCTGTCTGCACGGTGTGCCCGGGTTGAGGCGATGGAGAGGCCATTCTGCACTCCCTGGGTAGCCTGTACACAAATGCCTCTCTTGCCCTGTCCTGCCTGCCTGCCTGCAGAGAAGGCAGGCCTGGGCCCTGTTCTGTGAAATGGAAAGGCGAATTGACACAAGCAAACACAGTGGGTCTCAGGGGCCTTCCTTATGAGGAGGGTGTTCCATTTCTCTGCCTAATAGGCAGCCCGCTCTCGCTTTGAGCCAAGCACATTAAAAGAGCAGCAAAAAGCCAGAGAGAGAGAGAGAGCGAGCGAGAGCGAGAGCGAGAGAGAGAGAGAGAGAGCGAGAGCGAGAGAGAGAATGGTCAAGCTGTAAGTGTTCTGCTCACAGAGAGCCTGAGCACCACTCTAATAAAATCAAGAGGATAGAAAGACAGGCTTTCATTTCTTTCTTTTCTTCTTCTCTTCTTCTCTCCCTCTCTCTAACTTCTGGCGCTAACTCTTCCGTTGCTCTCTCTTTCTCACCCTCTCCCTCTCATACGGTATATGAATGATAACAATGTCAATGGAGTGAAAACATTTCCCCTTCCTTCCCCTCTTGACTTTAATTCTCCTGGGTTCTTGGGCACAATTGTGCAGAAAGCTACAAATTGTTCTCTGAAAAAAGAAGAAACAAAAAACCCTCATAAGCATCAGAGGAGAAAAAACAAGAGAATAAAGTTGTGTAATCCGCCCCCTCCTTTCTTCCATTACCTTTCTCCTTTCTCTCTCTCTCCCTCTCGCACACACACCAGGCTTATTTCTAAAGTTCTTTTGGGCACACACATAAACAGAAACACACAATTTCTGGATTAACCACCTTCCAATAAAGATCTCGAGTGACATATTTAAACATCGCAGCTGCAGATGGCTTGGTTGGAGCAGAGGGAGGCTGTTTATAATTTTTCTCCAAAAAACTGCAAACACTCGAGATTCAAAGGCATCATCATCACTCAAGCATGAAGGAACATTGCAGCACTTTGTAACAAGTTTGGTGACAGCTAACAGTTGCTTTGAGGGACGACTGCTGCATCACGTCAGCGTTTTTCAGGACCAGTTATTAACTCAAAGACTCCACAAGATGCCTTTGTCTCCAACAGCAGATGTTTTTCTAAACTTTCCAGTAAAGCACTGGCCTCATGCTGTGCAATTGGGTCAGGTCATGTGCGGTTTGAGCTCGTCTGAGGCAGAGCAAAAAAAAAGGCAGAGCAGGACAGGACAGGTGCAGATTGCTGCAAACAGGCCTTTACTGTGATAGACTACACTAGGCCTTGTGTGTTTTTTAATAGAATGCTTAAGATGTCTTTTGCCTGTTTCTTCAACAGCAGATGTTCTTGTAAACTCTCAGCTTAAGCACTGATATCATTTCGATATAGCCTACCCGAGTATTGCTGCAGGCAGTTCAGGCAGTTCTTAAGGCAAAAGGGGGTCCAACCCAGCAGTGGAGAGGTGTTCCTAATTAAGTGGCCGGTGAGTGTATGCGTGCACACATATACTGCACAAGCTGTGGACTGGAAGGGGTCTTATCTTCTAGACTGACAAGACTGTGCACAACCTCAGCTGGGCTGTAATGTGGAAAATTCATTTTCAACACATCTCTGCCTACAAAACCCCGACAGGCTGGCCTGTCTGTAGATCCCCTCCCCGCTCTCTCTCTCTCACACACACACACACACACACACACACACACACACACACACACACACACACACACACACACACACACACACACACACACACACACACACACACTACACTCATGCATTTGTTGCGCTTAGAGAGGTGCTGAGATTTGCTGAAAATGAATATCCTTGTCACAACAAAACAGCCCGTCTGTTGCCCTCTCTGAGAACTCAAATGAAAATATCTCCATGCTCACACACACTTCCTGCCCGGTGCTGGCTAAAATGAGCTGAAATGGCTAAAATGAGCTGAACTGTACAACACTCTGCTTGCCAATCACTCACATTATTTCCAGCAGAGTATCAAATGAAGTGCGGGCACCACCAAAATTGCTGTTCAATAATCTGTAGGAAAAGGGGGGCATTGTTTTACATGCAATGAGCTATATACAATAAGAAAAACATGTGGGGGGGGCTCACACACATTTGGCTAAATGTACAACGCTCTGCTTGCCAATCACTCACATTATTTCCAGCAGAGTATCAAATTAAGCGCGAGCACCACAGAAATTCTTGGTGAAATATCTCTATGAAAGGGAGGCTTTGTGGCAATGGCCACTAAAAAAAAAATAGAGGCCGGGTGACCCTTTTTAACCGAGACAAAACATGCTTCACAGATCTCAAGCAAAACAGGCGGATGGGGTTCACGGATGGCTTTCCCATGTGTGTGTTTCCACAGTCTGGAGCCGTGTGGTGGAGTCCCAGCAGGGGCTGAGTCCAGGTCCGTGTAAGAGACACTCAGCAGCAGCAACAAGTCAGCACCCGGTCGGGTCGGCCCTCCTAGAAACAACACCCGGCTCCGGTATCACTGACACAGCCTGTGTTCTTGTCTTTTCTTTGTCTTGGTCATGTCTGGAGAGAGGGTATTTGCTCTAGGTCTGGTAGGTCTGGTGAGGCCGAGGTTCGTTTTGCTTTCGGCCTTGGTTGGCAGTGTGTGTGTGTGTGTGTGTGTGTGTGTGTGTGTGTGTGTGTGTGTGTGTGTGTGTGTGTGTGTGTGTGTGTGTGTGTGTGTGTGTGTGTGTGTGTGTGTGTGTGTGTGTGTGTGTGTGTGTGTGATACTATATATTGCGCGACATGACCGACTGGTAGACCTAATCTCTGACAGCCTTAAGGACATTTTAGATGAAGGTATAGACATGCATAAACACAGTGCTGTGCAGATAAGCTGGTTTACTACAGAAAATGATGGAGTTCATGTTCAACTAGACAATCTCCCAAATACTCCAGATATTACTATCATTGATGAAGCGAATAGGATAGTGACCCTCGTTGAAATAGGTTGTTCTTTTGATTTATTTATGGACACTTGTTTTAATACCAGCCCCTGGTGGAATTAATTATGAGCCTTGGATATAACTGCAAGTTAGTCGTCCTTGTGTTTGGGAGCCTAGGACACATACATAAACTAGTCATTCGAGGGTTGCAACTGTGTGGATTATGCAAAAAGAGTGCAAAGGCACTGGCTAAATTTTGTTCAATTTCTGCGATAATAGGAAGCCTGTCCATTTGGAGACGGAGATGTCACATCTATCCAATAGAGACTAATGGACTTATTATTCTGATTTTCATCATACTTGCCAATCTGCAGAATATTTCCATAAATGTTTGGATCTGTAATCCTTCCCTGTGTGGTGATCCAAATAAAAGTACTAAACTGTGTGTGTGTGTGTGTGTGTGTGTGTGTGTGTGTGTGTGTGTGTGTGTGTGTGTGTGTGTGTGTGTGTGTGTGTGTGTGTGTGTGTGTAGGAATACACACGTCACCACAGGATATTTAGGCATGGCCTTGGGGTCAAGGGTCAACAGGAAAGACCTCATCCCCATAATGCATTGCAAACAGTAGAACCTCCTTCCATAACTCCCAGGAGAGCAGTAAATGATGAAGACGTCCTAATACTATGCACTATGGGGGAGGGTGGTCTATGACCTCCCACACCTTCCACCAACCTTCAACACTACATTCTGCTTAAATCAGGGGTGGGGCACCTATGTCTCCAGGGCCGTTTACGTTTTATCCAGCCCCTGATATGATTTTAATGTTATGCAGCCTCACATGAAATATGACATGTTTTGTATAGGAATCTTATTAATGTTAGCGGCCCTCGACTTAGGGGCTTGATGGGCTCCCCCGCCAAGCACTGACACATAAACGCCTCCAGCAGACTGCCCTCTACTTAAATGTAAGTCACCTGCTGCCAGTTGGAATATCCATTTTATAACAGCAGGATCCTCCTCTCCTTCTGAAGGTGCTCAACCCCAGCACTGAACACACATCACCCACCATCACTACTCTACTCTCAGCGGTGCTCACAGGAGTGGACTGGCCGCACGACTAGATATGTGTGTTGTGTCTTCTGTGTGTGAAAAGAAAGAAAAAAAGAAAGAGAGAGAAGAGAGGGAGAGAGAGAGATAAATGGAGATGTGTGAAGGAGAGGAGAGGAGAGGAGAGAGTGTGTGTGTATGTGTGTGTGTGTGTGTGTGTGTGTGTGTGCGTGTTGAAACA
Source organism: Engraulis encrasicolus (assembly GCF_034702125.1). Classification (NCBI taxonomy): domain Eukaryota; kingdom Metazoa; phylum Chordata; class Actinopteri; order Clupeiformes; family Engraulidae; genus Engraulis; species Engraulis encrasicolus. Next base: position 22,241,154 of record NC_085867.1, on the reverse strand, counting down.
GTTAATCCCTAAGACAGGACAGGGTCTGTGTGCCAGATTTCTTTAGTCAAATTGTTCGGCAGTAGAACGCAACTGAACATTTCTCTCATTTCATTTCATTTCATTTCTTGTCTTGTCTTGTCTTTTTTTTCTTTTTTCTGTTCTCGTCTTTTCTTCTCTGCTACAGCCAGGCCAGGGATTCAGGGACTTGGTACACTTGGTACCGTACACACACACACACACACACACACACACACACACACACACACACACACACACACACACACACACACACACACACACACACACACACACACCCCTGCCCCCACCCATCTCTATCCATGGCACCTAGGGCTGTGCCCTTGAAGAGAGAACCGTGCTCTGACTACTGCCTGCACATGCACTCACAGATACACGCACATTACCAAATGTTCCTGGAAGCTGTGTAGCACAGGGGTCCCCAACCTTTATGGGTCTGAGGGCTACTTAAGGCTACCTGAGGGCTACTGAGGGCTACCCGAGGGCTGCCTGTTTATTCAAAATCCTCTACCGATATCTTGACATCTTTCTCAAGTCACACTATTATTGAATGATAGTTTGCTTAGGTTATAAAGAAATATTCTTTATAGGTAATAAACAAATAATCTCATATTTAGATGAAGAAAAGCATTAACTGTGACTTAAATCTTGTAGTCCTCACAATCTATGAGCATCCAAGGTGGGCACCTCAGAAGCTCCTGGAGGGCTACTAGGCGCCCGCGGGCACCACGTTGGTGACGCCTGGTGTAGCATGAACATGAGGAGGTGCTTGGGAGGGGGGAAGAGAGAGGGCAGGAAGGGCAGGAGCAGGTTGGAGCAAGGGAGAGAGGAAATTATATAGAGAAATGGAGGGAGGACATGCCAGAGAGACAGACATGAGGGAGAGAGTATATCAATGGAGGGCTATGTCTTCTTTTTAATTAGGACAGTATGTTTGAAAGCGCGTCTGAGTGACATATTTTCATTGGAGGCTGGAGGCTGCTGTGGTGATTACTGTTATTATTATCACTGAAGTTTAAACTGTAAACTGTCAAGCAATGACTGAATAAGGACAATACTCTCTCTCTCTCTCTCTCTCTTTCTCTCTCTCTCTCTCTCTCTCTCACTCTATATCTCTGTGTAATGGCAGTCTGATGGATTGCATTTTGCCTCATCTAAATAAAAACACTTCAAAGCTCATATGGTCAAAGCCAGCCAGTTTTCCCTCTTGAACTGTATAGCAAATCTCTCAAGAGAAAATGGCCTCCTTCCCTTTCCCACTTGAACTTCATAGCAAACCTTTATAGGAGACTAGGAGGGAAATGTTCTCCTTCCCTTCCCTTCCCTTCTCTGTCTTCTCCTCTCCTGGCCACTGCTTGTGAAGTGTTGTGGTAAAGGCCCATCTGCACTGCCTTTATAGCCTTCCTCCTCGCGTCCTTAGAGGATGGGTGTGCACTCTAATCTACTGGAGGGAAAAGAGTTGAGGATGACAACACCACTGACCTTGTAACGAGCCCCCATGTCAGCTGGTCTTACACCTCTCTTCTCCTCATCCTGCTTTTAGTCAACAACTCTCCTTCTCCTCCTCCTGTCTTCTACTCATTTTATTCTGTCATTTCACCACCTACTTCAATGGATGGGTCTCCACTCTAATCTGTTGGAGGGAAAAGAGTTGAGGACGATAACACCATTGACCTTGTAATCAGCCACCATCTCAGCTTGTCTTCCTCTCTCCTCTCTTCCTCAAATCTTCTCCTCCTGTTTATTCTCACATATTTTCCCCTTTCTTCTTCTCTTATACTGTCATTTCCTCTCCTCCTCCTCTTCATAGTTTTATTGACTGTCTCTCTCACTCTCTTCAGACTGTCTCTTCCTCTCCTCCTCCTCATTTTACTCTGACCATCTATCGCTCCTCCTCTCCTTCTATTCGGACACTCATTTTATCTGACCCCTTTCGTTTTTTTGTCTTTTTATTCCCTGTCATTTCATTTTATTCTGTCTCCTTTTCATCTTCTCCTGCACCTGCAGTTACAGTTCATTCCCCTGTGCAATATTCACTTCTGTTCTCAGTACTTTCATAGCCTCTGTCCTGCAATCGTCTTTTTCCCTGAAACACCTTTCTACATGCTTCTCTTCTCTTCTGCCTTTTCCACCCCCTCATCCTCTCCATGTCCCCGTACTCATACAAATGACAGATTGTCATCATGCATACTGTAGGCATATTTGTTGAATTACTTCTCCGTTGAGGTTACTGAGTCCAGAGAGATGGCAATAGCAGAAGTGTCCAGTGCCGGTTCTAGACAATTTGGTGCCCAACTTTTTGTGCATTTACGTGTAGAAATTGGCATCTGTATACATAGGGCCGTACATCTGATTGAGCACAGCTGATCTGGCACTACAGTACTGTCTATACGTATACTGACTGCCCAATGCCCATGAATAATCATTGTCAATGTAAACTTAAATGTATTATTTCTCTGTCTTGACATTATAACTCTGTTTGACTTTCCGGTGTTACTTTAGCGCCACCAAGACATGTGGTGCCCTTGGCGACCGCCTTGTCTGTCCATGCCTTTCGCTGGCCCTGGCTGTGTCTGGGGAACAACAGCAGTGGTGGTGGAAGTGGTTTTAGAGTAGAGAGTATCGTTTATTGATCCCAGGGGGAAATTAAGGTGTCAAGTAGCATACACACATAAATAAAGACATTGCCCACAAGACATAACACACATAATTACACATAAAATAATCATATATAGCTTACTGTTGCATACATTTTGCCAAGGCATCTCTCTCTCACACACACACACACACACACACCAAAATATAAAGTGTAAAGTGTCCACAGTGTTAACATGTGCCAAGTGGCACATAGAAACCAAAACAAAGTGGCCATAAAGTGTCCAGGAGTGTCCATAATCTCTCTGTCTAGTACAATGTCCATAGTATTCCTTGGAAAAAGGATGGGGGGGAGGGGGGTCGCCCCCTGTGTCACTCCACACACTCTCTCTCTCACACACACACACACACACACACACACACACACACACACACACACACACACACACACACACACACACACACACACACACACACACA